>NC_091167.1:34815775-34870775 GCF_040958095.1 Procambarus clarkii
TCCTCGCCTGCTACGTGTTGCTCTCCGAGTCGCGTAGAGGTGAGAGATTGATTTATTGTTGCTACAGGAGGCGGTTAGTTTATTATGCACCCTATACTCATCCTGTGAGTGGCAATTTATTGTGCACCTCATACTCATCCTGTCAGCGGCAATTTATTGTGCACCCCATACTCATCCTGTGAGCGGCAATTTATTGTGCATCCCATACTCATCCTGTGAGCGGCAATTTATTGTGCACCCCATACTCATCCAGTGAGCGGAAGCGCAAAATGGATTACAGAGGGCACAAAAGGTCTTAATCAGACCTCAGTGATTATATTTACTTTAACAATTTTATATAATTTTCACACCTTATAATGAGTGACAACTAATTATTAAAAAAACTTACGATATCTCTATTTACATCAATTATTTTACATTGGTGGTAGGCCTTTTTCTAATACATAAAATATATAGATATGAGGATATTACGGGATCATAGAAGAGCTGATTATTATTTGTCGTCACACTACACAGCGTATTTATAATCTCATACATGTCATGTATCCACTAGAAGCGAAACATGGGCACAGTGCAAGGATTTCAGATGATTTATCGTCTGTATTATGTTGGTTTTAGCCATTTCAGGCAGAGTGAATTTAGATTTATGGTTGACTCATTGTCCTGGAAGCAAAGTCTCAGCTCTCTCTCTCTCTCTCTCTCTCTCTCTCTCTCTCTCTCTCTCTCTCTCTCTCTCTCTCTCTCTCTCTCTCTCTCTCTCTCTCTCTCTCTCTCTCTCTCTCTCACTCTCTCTCTCTCTCTCTCTCTCTCTCTCTCTCTCTCTCTCTCTCTCTCTCTCTCTCTCTCTCTCTCTCTCTCTCTCTCTCTCTCTCTCTCTCTCCCTCTCCCTCTCCCTCTCTCTCTCTCTCTCTCTCTCTCTCTCTCTCTCTCTCTCTCTCTCTCTCTCTCTCTCTCTCTCTCTAATGATTCTTAAAAGCGTTTACACATGTGAAAGCAGTGTGATGAGACACTTGGGCTCTTCAATTAGCTCATCCATGCTCGTGTTCTTGAAGACGGCTTTATAATCCACTAAGAGTTTGCCAGTGCCAGCTAACTGATAACATGACCATGTATGACCGACCATCCCGCCAGCTGGAGATCTTACCACCACTCAGCTAACTCTTGCCACAACCTTATGTACCAAGGCACATAGTCCATGGCAGCCACATATGTGACAATTTACCAAAGAATGTTATTATTAATTAAGTACATTTTCAAAGATGCCGGCGACCGGGTCCAATCGCGCGTGGTTAGAAACATTTTGTAAACAAATAAAAAATGAAAAAGTTTATTGGAAAAAGTTCAGGAATATAAGTTAACCATTCGAGTATTAGTTCAGTACGCGGCTAATGGTTCAGCAGTCATTATAGTTCATTGCGTGCGGAGTCTGGCAACGGGTAATCAGCTGGGGGCTGATGGTTGGATTAATTGACAGCTAACGTCGATCGAGCCAGTTGTTACATTCATTAACTTTTATGTTGGCAATCTTGTGCCGTTAATTACCCCCTCCGGGACAAGTCTGGCCAAATTACGTTAATTGAACACTGAATCAACGTTGTTCATCTGTTGATAACTTTGGTATTTGTTAAACGTTGATCATCTGTTGATAACGTTGATCTTCAGTACTGTGACCGGTGAGGTGGTCACAGTACTGTGTATGTTTAGGGGGGATCCTGAGCAGCATAGGTTCGAATCCTGCCCGGGTCAAATGGAATTCTTAGTTATCAATAGGTTGCACGTTAATGCAACTTTCTCATATATATATATATATATATATATATATATATATATATATATATATATATATATATATATATATATATATATATATATATATATATATATATATGTATATTTTGGTAGCAGTCTTTCCTGTAGACATATATTATCAAATATGACCGAAAAAGTAAGATTAATAATTCTAACACGAATTTTCTCAATCTTTCGTACATTTCTTTTCACTGTTGGTGGTAATTCAAAAATCATTTGATGTTTGTAAATCATTAATGATTTTTGAATTACCACCAACAGTGAAAAGAAATGTACGAAAGATTGAGAAAATTCGTGTTAGAATTATTAATCTTAATTTTTCGGTCATATTTAATAATATATATATATATATATATATATATATATATATATATATATATATATATATATATATATATATATATATATATATATATATATATATATATATGAATATTGGAATCTAGCATGAAATTTCGTATTAAACATGGCTTAAGCTTCGTGTCCATACGAGTAATACCTTAAGATTTACCCTTGCCCTTCACCGACTTAGTAACATTTATGAGCGTGAGAGGACATAACTACACCTTTTATATTCCTTTTATGACTTAATTAGTGAATATTTTCTAAAAAGTTTGTATTCTTTTAACCCGCAAGTTTTAGCAGTGTTTCTGTGCTTGGGGGGAAGGGGGGGTGGGGGGGGGGGGGGAAGGGGGGGGGGGGAAGGGGGGGGAGTAATACTAATTAATTCTGAGAACGTTGCAACTGATTATTGTGTCATAAGCTTTGGAAACTGGTTTAGTGTAATCAGGGGAGTACTGATTATACTAAATTATAGCTAATTTAGAGGATATATATACTATATTCTACTTACTAGATTTATAGTTTAGTATACTAAACTAAACTAGTATGTACTCTATTAGTTTAGTATAATTAGAGGAATCAGGAGGCTTTGATTTGTAAAATTTTGCAACGCTTTATTTAATTAATGTAAACCAAAGTGGGCCTCAATGTAAACAAAATCAGAGTGAGTATGACTGTAAAAAAAAAAGTGGACAAGAATATAAAAAATAAGGCGGACATGAATGTAAACAATAAATGGGCGTGAATGTCAAACATAAACTGTACAGAAGCGTCTGCGCCCTCACACGCACCTGGTCTGGACCATTTTGGAAAAAAAATCAAAACAAAAATTTTGATTTATTTTTATTACTTTTATTAACTGATTATAGGTTTACCGGCAGACGGACACACTTTCCAACTCTCCCCCCAAAAAAGTAAATAATTATTGATTGTGTTACTGTTTAAAACTGCAAAAAATTTAAAAATTTATGGCTCTCGTGGTCAAATTAATTTGACGAATCTCGGTTTATTGACGGAACTCGTTTTTATTGTTACATGGATGAATGTTATACTTTTGTGATCTTATAGACCAACAGATTTAAAACTTCCAGACCGACAGACACTATTTGCAGACCTAATAAGGGGCCCCTCACACCTGAGTGGACAGCGCTCGGGATTCGTAGTTCTGAGTGTCCGGGTTCGATCCTTGGTGGAGGCGGAAATAAATAGGCAGAGTTTCTTTCACCCTGATGCCCTTGTTCACCTAACAGTGAATGGGTACCTGGGAGTTAGACAGCTGCTACGGGCTGCTTCCTGGGGATGTGTAACAAAAAGGAGGCCTGGGGGAGGACCGGGGACGCTAAGCCCCGAAATCATCTCACGGTAATCTTAAGACCGACAGACATAAATCTTCCAGATCAACAGACACACTTTGCCGATCGAGAGATAAATCTTACAGACCGACCTGAAGACCAGCAAACACAAATCTTACAGCCCGACAGACACACCTTACAGACCAACAGACATACACCTTACAGACCGATAGACAACTCCAATGCAAACCAACAAACAAACACTATGAAGACACAGGCAGACGTGCACACAGAAAACAGGGAGTGAAATAATAAACCTAAAGACGGGCAAACAGAGAATTTAGACAATGTCAGAATTAGACAATCTAAATTTCCTAGCCTCAGCTACGAAGATATCAGGAAATGGCTACAGGTGGTCCAGATGGGGCTGGAAGAGAGACAGATTCACTCGCTATCCTGGAACTCCAGCCATTGCTGGAAGGGGATCACTGCCTGGATTTTGGTACTGAAAACCTTCTCCTAAAATGTTGGGTTAGTTCTGGGATTTTTGTTTATCCTTTTTTTTTGTTTGTTTACATTTGCGACTATGATTCCGTTGCTGCTAATAAAACTCCGTCTTTCTCTTATAATCCTTCTACACCTCATTTTTCTTTCTATTTCACTCCTATTACCTTCTTCTTTACTTATGTTGCCTCTTATTTTTATTCATTCTCCTTCCCCTCTTTCCTTGCCTCTACCCTTCTCAGAAGTCCTCTATTTGCAGCGCTTCTTTTTCTGTGGTGGGGGAATGTGTTCCACGAGGATCAGTGTGGTAGCTTAGGGAGGCTTGCAAAGATTCTCTTGAGGACAAAGGATAGGAGACAGACTAAGAGTGCTCCAATCCATTGGCTTCTGAAGCTCCTCTTCTGGCCAAAAGGGTTAAACAGACTAAGAATGTTTTAACCCTTGATTTTGTCAAGTGTCCCTTCTGGGCAAAGGATATAAAGCAGACTAAGAGTGTTCCATCATCTTTGAATTAGATCTGTGATCCTGTAAAACTGCTTTACGTAGATTATAAATATAGCAGAGAGGCCGAGTGTCCTGGAACAACTACAGTGCAGACAAGCCAAGAACGTGTTCATATTTGATAGGATACATTTCCTCCACGCATGCAAATACTGAACAATGTTCACATAGCAATAAAAATGGAAACTAAAATTGTATTTCGATATTGCTACTGGATTTGCTGAAAACCATATTAAAATGTTTGGCTTTTGTTTTCCCAACCGTGAAACTCCTTAAATTAATACAGTAAATACAAATAAAAAAAGATCGTTGCTTAATTTCTATTAAAAAACTGTTGGTTTTGTTTTCAAAAGAACGTTTGAGTTAGTGATTGTACTCTGCCACAGGACTATAGTGGAGACACTCACTCTCCATACACACCAAAGGCGACGGAATCACCGTCGACTCAAGCTCTTTCGACATCTTCCCCGTTCGAATTAAGCCATCCAGAAGCTATCCCGAAAACTTAAGAAAACGTAAGTGCCGAAAAGATTGGAAAGATCACATACGGGGACACGAGGTGGCGGCTCAGCGAACATTTTAACCCAATCCTAGGATTGAACCCAATCCTAGGATTAATGTTATGGAAACTGAGGTACTGACCGTGTGTAAATAATGATGTGCAAGGAAATGTCGACTTTATGCACGATGAAATGACAAGAATGTGATGGCCAGGGAGTCCAGGAATGCGAGTTCGATTCCATTATATGGCCTCAATTTTTTCTCATGGATTTTTTGCTTGAAGTTGACTTCTGTTTGGATAGGTCTTGAACTTGAGGCTCTTTGTTTTTTTATCTGGTGTGTACAGGAACTGACGACTCCTGGATTCTGTTAGCAAGCTGAGAGCTTTCAGCTTATCATGTTACCATGAGCTACTGGATCATGTTACCATGAGCTACTGGATCATGTTACCATGAGCTACTGGATCATGTTACCATGAGCTACTGGATCATGTTACCATGAGCTACTGGATCATGTTACCATGAGCTACTGGATCATGTTACCATGAGCTACTGGATCATGTTACCATGAGCTACTGGATCATGTTACCATGAGCTACTGGATCATGTTACCATGAGCTACTGGATCATGTTACCATGAGTTACTGGATCATGTTACCATGAGCTACTGGATCATGTTACCATGAACTACTGGATCATGTTACCATGAGCTTATGTCTTACCACTAGTTTTCCTTTGGGGACACGACCCGCCAATTGGTTACCAACCAGGTAACCAACTACTGCTGGATGAACAGAGACGAACAGTTAAGGATTGGCACCTAGCCTATCCTCGTTACCCTGGAAACGAGCCCCAGACAATGTTCAAGATTTATAATAAGAATTCAGTGTAGACAATGTACGCCAAGTAATAGGGCACAGTAATGCACCTAAAATATAAGAAGACTATTGGGAGAATTCTTATCATAAAGAAAAATGCCTTGTTTTGGGAAGCAAGCGTAGGGAATTACACGCTAAAATCTGCTTTATTTTGCAATCATTTAAAATTACCATAATTACCGGCATTGAAAACAGAGCTTTATTATATTTTTAGTTTTAATTGTTGTATTAAAATAATTGTATTCGCCTGTTTTGTATTACCGTATGCGTGTCCGTGAATGTGCTCTAATCTTGCTGTTCTCACCTAGTTTTGCCTGGGTGGGATTGAGCTCAGATCTTGGATCCAGCCTCACATTCTTCAGTCTACTGGAGTATGAATACTTGAACCAGTTGGTTACTGTCTTAAGAGCATTTAAAATAAACTACGTAATCTGCCTCTATCACTTCACTCTCTAATTTAATTCACTCTGACACTAACAAAACTCTTTCCTGTGATTCACTAGAATCATTGTATTGAGCCTATTTTACTTTTATTATTGTCTATCCTTGTCTAGCATGTCAATTTCCCCTAAGTATTTTGTATGTCGTTATTATGTCTGCTCTGTGACTTCTATGGTGGGAAGTTGAATGCGTTTCGTCTTTCCTCTAAACTCATGCTGAAACTCGTCTGTTGGCTTGCCTCTAGATTTTCACAAGATTTATTTTGCGTTTGACGAAATAGGATTTCCATCCAGGTGCCGCGTATTCCAGAATTGGTTTGACATACGTGGTGTACAGAGTTCTGAATAATTCTTTGTATATGTACATGAAGGCAATCTCTATGTTGGCCAACACTGAACATACGGCAGAAGGTATGTTTATGTGGGACTTATGTGGAACCAAATCAGTGTGATGCCAACGTCCAGGCCATTTTTGCTGACAACAGGAGATGCTCTTCACATTTCGTTTGCTATGTATGGGCTCTTATCCTAATTACCTCCCCCCCATCATTTTAATTTTGCATTTTCTGGCATTAAATTAAAACAGTTAATTATTAGTTAAGTTTGCCAAGGTTCTCCTTTATTTTTTTTTGTCTTCGTCTGTGTGTATAATTCTCAAAATTGGTGTTGCTTCAACTAACATTGATAGGAAGGAGTCTATTCCCCTTCGAGAGGTCATTTACATAAGTTAGGCACAGGTAAGATCCTAAAATTGATTCCTTTGTTATCCTGTAATAATGTCTACCTATGATGGTTCTTTCCATTCAACAATTCTTTAATTTTTTGTTACATTTGTGTGGGGAATGGAAGGGGGGGTTATCACATTCGTGTGGACAATACATGTGTGCCCGTGTATGTGTATTAGGGGGAACAATCCAGTATTCGGGTCGACAGTTCACAACGCCCAAGTGTCGATTGGTTTGACAACCTGCACTTGATGGTTCTAGATTTGTTGGTGGAAATTTGTGAATAATATAAGTAAAATTATTATTTAACGTCTTTGAAACACTTAACAAATTAAACAACGTAACACTTCAATAACTTTAGTTTAAATATAAAATAAAAGGACTGATAAAACAACTCAAAAATTCAGAGAGATGAATATATGAGTTACGAGTTAGTGTGATTAATTATACACAAGGTACACCCATTTAATTTATGGCTCTCTAGAGACCTCGTTCATAATTCTGCTAATTACGGCTTAACAATACCTTAGCGGGTAGTTAAGAGCGTAGTCAGTAATGGAACACCCGTCGCACTGCAGTTGACGGATCTAATGGAACACCTGTCGAACTGTAGTTGACTGGTCAGTAATGGAACACCCGTCACAATACAGTCGACTGACCAGTCGATATTTTGGCCAACACCCATGCGAACAACTTCTCTGGTGGTCGCTAGTCCTTAAACATTACCACTTTACATAAAGACAACTTGTGAGACCTTAGACTGGCCTCCGGCTTCCTGTCCTCGTCGAGGCCACTGGAGAGAGATGGTGGCCCTCAAGTTAATTCCGTATGATAAAACAATTCCGTGGGGTCTTAATAGCAAAATTTCTTTGAAACAAACTGTTGAAAGTCGACATAATGGGTTGTTGTTTTTCCTGTAGAGTTTTAAATGTCTTGTAAGGAATAGCAGCCAAGCAAAATTAGTAGTAAAGAAAGATTATTAGTAAAAATACAGTATTTGGAATTTTCATGTTTGGGTTCTTCAGGCTAAATTCTAAAAGTCCGATTCAACAAACAGGTTCTTTGGGCAACTCATCAAATCGGTTCTACAGGCAACTCATCAAATCGGTTCTACAGGCAACTCATCAAATCGGTTCTTCACGCACCTCAACAACCTGGTTCTTCACGCACCTCAACAACCTGGTTCTTCACGCAGCTCAACAACCTGGTTCTTCACGCACCTCAGCAATCTTGTGTAACTTACAAATATATTACAAAACACTGCTGTGTTCGGTCCAGTGAGTGTATACAATATATAGTTGACGTTCGCGTGAACAACAAATCGATTTTTAAGAGTTCTATGTATTTTTTTTTTTAGTATAGTTTATTTATTATGCACCGCGCACCCTCGCAGTGGGCGATGATGGAAGGGGGTTTCCGAAGCGCACAATGCGCTCGGAAATAACACCATGAGCTAAATGGGACTAGAATAAAGGTGGCGTGTGAGTCTGATATATTTGATATGGTGTTGATATCCTGTGGGTTTCAGGGTAATCAGTAGCCCCCTCACACCCTGGCCACATCGACCTTGCTTCCTGGTTGACGGTCTGATCGGTCGGACTGTTTATGCTTGCCGCTCGTAATCCGACGTAGGTACCACTTTGTCCGGCTCGAATTTCGCACAAAGTTCTTAAAATATATTTAAACCTGTTTAGCACCTGCTCTTAAGTTTGGATTCTGGAAAGACCTGGATAAATACTCGTTTGGAAATAGGAAAGTTAATTTATGGAACCAATTACCGGGTAACGTAATAGACGTGGGATTGATGGCTTTGATCATGCGTTGATTAGACGTATGAATGAGTTTGGGTGGATATAAATTAGGAGCCGTTTCGTATAGAGCAATAGGCCTTCTACAGTTTATGTTATTCATATGCTGTTTTCGAATAGGAACAAATATTGTAGTAGCCAAAAAACATTCATGTTCTACCAAGTTTTTTTGGCCGTGTTTGCATCACAGTATCTGGGTATGCCGTTACCCACTCTGAAAAAGTTTTATCTTCCGTGATTTGTGGGTTTCTGTTATCTTTTATGCGAAATTTATTCTACACTGGGACTATTTTTAAGGTGTATGTGTGACTGGTGAAGGTCGGCTTGTAATGTGTGATTTATGACTGCTGATGAATGTGTGATAAAGTGACACTGATTACAGCTGCGTTGAGGCACCTGTGTTGCACACACGTGTCCTGCACACACACGTGTCTTGCACACACACGTGTCTTGCACACACACGTGTCCTGCACACACACGTGTCCTGCACACACACGTGTCCTGCACACACACGTGTCCTGCACACACACGTGTCTTGCACACACACGTGTCTTGCACACACACGTGTCCTGCACACACACGTGTCTTGCACACACACGTGTCCTGCACACACACGTGTCTTGCACACACACGTGTCCTGCACACACACGTGCCCTGCACACACACGTGTCCTGCACACACACGTGTCCTGCACACACACGTGTCCTGCACACACACGTGTCCTGCACACACACGTGTCCTGCACACACATGTTTTGAGCCACAGTGCTCACACATTTTTTTTTTTTTTAGAAAATCTGGCAGCACGTTATATTATGAACGTAATTCTAACCTGGTGATTTAAGTTGACAAAGAAAATTACATTGAAATGTAAGCAAATGATATCGGTTATTGTAATGACACTCGCTGTGGCTCGGTGATAGCATGTTCACCCTACTCCTTGCCAGTTATTTTGACTAGGTTCAAACTCTAGGTAGAGAAGAACGCTTGGGTTCTGATTCTTAATTTTTAGCCCCTGAACTGGCGTTTGTTTTGTAAATGGAAGGATATACCTAGCGTTTGCCTGCTGATGATAGTTGGATGAAGCGTGTTTGATATCTAACGATTCAGCTATTTCTGATCAGCCCCAAGTGCAATATCATGCAGTCTACTTATGATCACTGCCTGCGGTTTCTCTATTGCATATGTGATCTGCCATCATCCAGGAAGAAATTGCTGCAAAGGGAGATTAATGTGCCTCTTAGCAGCCGGCATTTCCTCTATTGTATGGAACTTGAAATACCTAATTCTTGAAGCGTTAAAATAGATTAAGGTGGCATATCCGGTCGAAGGCACTTGCAATATCTCTCTCTCTCTCTCTCTCTCTCTCTCTCTCTCTCTCTCTCTCTCTCTCTCTCTCTCTCTCTCTCTCTCTCTCTCTCTCTCTCTCTCTCTCTCTCTCTCTCTCTCTCTCTCTCTCTCTCTCTCTCTCTCTCTCTCTCTCTCTCTCTCTCTCTCCCTCCCTCTCTCCCTCTCTCACTTTTTCTCATTTTATACCTTTGTAGAGTCATTTCCCCGTCTCTAATTGCAATGTTTGACATGATACGGGTTTCAGGCTCCAGGCTAGAACTACTAGTGTGAAGACACGTCACAGCGATGTCACAGGCATATCTGATACTGTTTCCAATCTGCAAATCAAATTTAAACTCACAATGACAACAGAGAGAGAAGATACTAGTTTTCTGACGTCTCCAGGTGACTGATTGGGTACATTATTATTATTATTATTATTAGTTTATATTAAAGGAGACATGTTGTTGAATAACGATGACATTTACCACTTAAATTAAGGATAATGGATGGTTTAAGTCAAATTTGGTTTGCAGTTCTTTCATTCCTGTAGCTCTCAGGCAATCTTATATTTCCGTATATCGTCGTGGCATCCTTCTCTTTCTGGGTGGAAGTGGACCTATATCATGTGCAGTATAATTGACATTTCTTCACGGGACGACCAAATGAAGCGAGGCTCTGAAGCGTCAGAAGGACGAGAACGAAGGAGTTGGGTTCCTCTGGCGCCTTGCAAGACTCAGCGTCGTAAAACTAAAACAATGAGTGTGAGAATAGCTTGAGCTACCTCATCCCTTTGTGTGTATTTTACCTCAATAAACTTATTTCAATTTCAATTTCATTGAGTCATGCTTTAATACACATTTAATACGTTGGTAATTTTCTGGGTCTTCTTGAGCCCAATGTTACGTTCAAAGCAGGTCTAAATGACCGGCAGAATAAATAGTTGAAGCCGAGAACTTGTGTTTTAGTTCAGTTCCCCATAATCACGGAGAAGTGATGAATGTCTTCAGTAATGCACGAGATTCATCCCTGTTATGTTCTTTCTAGAAAACGGAAGAGCTTTCCGCAGTCTTCCAATTGACTGCGACATTTAGAGCCTGGAAGATAATAAAAATTTCTTTAATGAGGAGAATACCAAAACTGGAGTCATTTAATCGTGATCGTCTCGGCTTGATTGCTGTGAACTTTGGTAGTTTGACAACAGTGATCTGAAGAAGTTAAGCACCAATTAGAGAGAGTGGTGGAAGTTGGGCAAGAGTGGTCGAGTGGTTGTTGAGGCTGGATGGCAGTGGATGTTGTAGTAGTGGAGGCTGGGAGGAAGATGTGGTAGGATGAGGCTGCGTTTGTCAAGTGGATGGGGGATACAGTGGTCGTCTAGTGGAAGGGAATACAGTGGTCGTCTAGTGGAAGAGGATACAGTGGTCGTCTAGTGGATGGGGGATACAGTGGTCGTCTAGTGGAAGGGGATACAGTGGTCGTCTAGTGGATGGGGGATACAGTGGTCGTCTAGTGGAAGGAGATACAGTGGTCGTCTAGTGGAAGGGGATACAGTGGTCGTCTAGTGGAAGGGGATACAGTGGTCGTCTAGTGGAAGGGGATACAGTGGTCGTCTAGTGGAAGGGGATACAGTGGTCGTCTAGTGGAAGAGGATGCTGGGGTCGAGTCTGTATAGGAGAGGGGAACACATTGACTGATTATATTGGAAGGAGAAACTGTGGTTTAGTCTTGCTTGAATTTCTACATACGTGTTTGCAATCTTTAAAAAAAAAACACGAAGAGAAAATGTTTAAGCTTTGTTACATTAATTTATCAGTAACGTCGCTCGACGGAGAACATGTACTTGTTACACACAGAGATCACACTAACGTGATGCATCAAATGAACAAATCCACAAGGGCCGTGACGAGGATTCGAACCTGCGTCCGGGAGCATCCCAGACACTGCCTTAATCGACTGAGCTACGACAGGGTTAAAAGAGTTGAAATCGAAGTTCTAGCTCAGTCGATTAAGGCAGTGTCTGGGATGCTCCCGGACGCAGGCTCGAATCCTCGTCACGGCCCTTGTGGATTTGTTAACATGTACTTGTGTCTGAAGAATCGAGCTGTAACGCCTGGACCCCGCCCTTCTGAATGTCTAAGGCAGTTGGGCATGTTTCTTTTGGCTGTTAAACAACTGAAGGTAATAATTGTATTAGGTTTGGGGGGGAGTAACTCATCGCTGGTCATTCGTCCGTTTAATCATTCATTCATTCGGCCGTTAATCCACGTTCCAATTCATCCATTTGTAAATTCAGCCATTTGTAAATTCATCCACTCGTCCATTCAGCACCCCTCCCCATCTTTTCTCCCATTCATCCATATGTGCATCAACCTCATCACCCCTCCATCCATTTATGCCAATGTCCATCCTCAACTACACACACTCATCCCCAAATTACTTTACAAATTCATCCAGCTTTATATAGAGGATAAGTGGAAGCCAATATTAATATACCATTCAGATCAAAACTCAGCATATCATTGCGTCTTGTCCAACGAAGCTCTCTTTAATTAAAGAGAGCTTTAATTAACAAATTATGCTCTCTTTAATTAAATTTTGCGACGTTTCATAAATATTCATTTAGATTTTGTACGTTGTTGATGGCCAGTTGGTGATATTAGAGAGGAAATGTATGCATGAGTAAGCTTCCTGATGCTTGTGCCAGAAAGTTCATTCGGTCGTTGAACATATATAGATATACCTTTATTAAATACCATTTATATATGTGTGTGTGTGGGTGTACTCACCTAGTTGTGCTTGCGGGGATTGAGCTTTGGATCTTTGGTCCCGCCTCTCGACTGTCAATCAACTGGTATACAGATTTCGGAGCCTACTGGGCTCTATCAAATCTACTTTTGAAACTGTGTATGGAGTCAGCGTCCACCACGTCACTGCCTAATGCATTCCCTCCGTTAACTACTCTGACACTGAAAAAACTATTTCTAATGTCTCTGTGGCTCATTTGGGTACTAGGTTTCCACTTGTGTCCCCTTGTTCGTGTTCCACCCGTGCTAATTAGTTTGTTTTTGTCCATCCTATCATTTCCCCTGAGAATTTTGTAGGTGGTTATCATGTCTCCCCTCACTCTTCTGCCTTCCAGGGACGTGATGTTTAGCTCCCGTAGCCTTTCCACGTAGCTAATTCCTCTCAGTTCCGGGACGAATCTGGTGGCATAACACTGAATCTTCGCTAACTTTGTCCTGTGTTTAACTAGGTATGGACTCCTGGCTGGAGCTGAATGTTCCAGGATTGGTCTGACATATGTGGGAACCAGGGTCCTGAACGATTTCTTACACAAATTTTTAAAGGAAATTTTTATGTTAGCCAATCTAGCATATGCCGCTGATAATATCCTTTTGATGTGGTCTTCTGGGAACAGAATCGGTGTGATATTAACCCCCAGATCTTTATATTTGACTCTTGCAGGATTTCACCTCCCAGATGGTACCTTGTGTTCAGCCTCCTGTTCCCTTCGCCTAATTTCATTATCTTACACTGTCCTGAGTTGAACTTGAGTAGCATTTTCTTGACCAGTTCTCTAATTTGTCCAGGTCGTCCTGTAGTCTCTGTCTATCTTCATCTGTCTATATTCTTCTCATAATTTTTGCATCATCAGCAAACATTGAGAGGAATGAGTCTATACCCTCTGGAAGATCGTTTACATATATCAGAAACAGGATGGGCCCAAGAACAGAGCCTTGTGGTACTTCACTGGTGACATCTCGCCACTCTGATGTCTCCCCCCCTCACAGTTATATTAAGGGTAACTCGCTGTTTCCAGTGGCTTAGACACTCTCTTAACCACTGGAGCAACTTACCTTTTACTCCTGCCTGTTTCTCTAACTTTTGTAACAGCATTTAATAGGGTACTGTGTCAAAGGTTTTCTAACGGTCCAAGAAAATGCAGTCTTCCCCTCCTTCTCTTTCTTGCCTAATTTTTGTTGCTGGGTCATAGAATTCTATTAAACATGCGAGGCACGATTTACTCCCTGTACCCATGCTGGTGGTGTGTTACAAAGTTCTTTCCCTCCAGATATTCTACGAGCCTTTCCTCACGATCTTATCCATCACTTTGCGTGCGCGCGCGCGCGCGCGCGCGCGTGTGTGTGTGTGTGTGTCCAGAGTGAAAAAAGCAAATAAGTTGAACATGTTTCTCTCAGAAGCATCACATGACTCCAGCGAACCCCACCTGAGACCCGACAATTAAGTTTCAAATTATACATATGTACGAATTCTCTTTGTAGGCGAGCACCTCACTCTAGTCATTAATCACGGGGCAGAGAGAAGGCAGAGTTGGGTGTAAATATGGAACACATTCATACTGTGCTTGGGCAGGTGGCATCGCCGACATAAGTTCTGTGTGGATAGACGACAAGACCTGTGACAGCTTGTCAGGTGGCAGGTGACTGCTGCTCTGTCAGGTGGCATGGTCTATGACGGCGCTGTTAGAACAGGGGGGGGGGAGTAAGAGCTGTGACAGCTTTGCCAGATCAGGTTTAGAAGACACCCGTGCCAGGCCTTGGGAGCAAGATATTGAAGAGACACAGTCAAGGGCGAAATGCCGGACTGGTATACTGGAACAAGTGGGAGACATGACTGAGGGAAACTGCAGAGGGCAAATGGCCCCATTCGAGGCACTTCCTTCGAATGGGGAAGTATGTGTGTGTGTGTGTGTGTGTGTGTGTGTGTGTGTGTGTGTGTGTGTGTGTGTGTGTGTGTGTGTGTGTGTGTGTGTGTGTGTGTGTGTGTGTGTCTAACCTACTCTTCAAAGAATACAACGATCCCACGTCTATTAAATTATGCAGCAACATATTAAAACAAACAGAAAACCTCCATGTCCATGCCAGTATTTACCCCAGGTCTTTTTTTAACCTAAATCTGTCCCTTTTTTTCTTCGCAAGATGAAAAAGTGAGATGTTTGCAATAAATAAAATCAGAATGCTAGGAGATGAATTGACGCTAGAGACGCAAATGACCTTCAGGGACGGGAGAAAATAGTCCGATAACTTTTGAATAGTATACAAAGAAACTTGACTAGGAGGTAATATAAGCCACCTCCATACACAATTTGTAAAGTGATTAGTGGTAAATTGGCTGTGAGCCATTGCAGTAGAGTCTTGACGACCGACACCTGGAAAAGCGTAGCCCAAGAGCTAGAACTCTGTGCTTCCGGCACAGTTGGTGATTTTGTACTCACAGAATGTAAAAATCAAAGTATTGAAATCAACAGCGAGCCCCATAGACGGATATTGATTACAGGGAACGTCCCTTTGGATTCATTATGATCACAGGAACGCCCCCATCTTCTTGAGATGATTTATCTTGAGATGATTTCGGGGCTTTAGTGTCTCCGCGGCCCGGTCCTCGACCAGGCCTCCACCCCCAGGAAGCAACCCGTGACAGCTGACTAACTCCCAGGTACCTATTTACTGCTAGGTAACAGGGGCATTCAGGGTGAAAGAAACTTTGCCCATTTGTTTCTGCCTCGTGCGGGAATCGAACACGCGCCACAGAATTACGAGTCCTGCGCGCTATCCACCAGGCTACGAGGCCCCCCCATTGACCCATTCTGATCACAGGAACGCCCCCATTGACCCATTCTGATCACAGGAACGCCCCCATTGTCCCTTTCTGATAACAGGAACGCCCCCATTGTCCCTTTCTGATAACAGAAACGCCCCCATTGTCACATTCTAATCACAGGAACGTCCCCATTGTCCCATTCTGATCACGAGAACGCCCCCATTGGCCCATTCTGATCACAGGAACGCCCCATTGACCCATTCTGATCACAGGAACGCCCCATTGAACCATTCTGATCAGAGGAACGCCCCCATTGACCCATTCTGATCACAGGAACGCTCCCACTGACCCATTCTGATCACAGGAACGCCCCCATTGACCCATTCTGATAACAGGAACGCCCCTATTGACCCATTCTGATAACAGGAACGCCCCCATTGTCCCATTCTGATAACAGGAACGCCCCCATTGTCCCATTCTGATAACAGGAACGCCCCCATTGTCCCATTCTGATAACAGGAACGCCCCATTGTCCCATTCTGATAACAGGAACGCCCCCATTGTCCCATTCTGATAACAGGAACGCCCCCACTGACCCATTCTGATAACAGGAACGCCCCCATTGTCCCATTCTGATAACAGGAACGCCCCCATTGTCCCATTCTGATAACAGGAACGCCCCCATTGTCCCATTCTGATAACAGGAACGCCCCCACTGACCCATTCTGATAACAGGAACGCCCCATTGACCCATTCTGATCACAGGAACGCTCTAACATGTGCTAAGTGTTATATAGACAGTTCATTTGTTAGTAACCTAAATCAACCTGAAATCAAAATAATTTGCGAATTTTGCAGCGCCGGAAACTATTCCAAAAAATAGCAATAATTCCTCTGGACCACCGAGTCCCAATTGGTCCATAATTATGTGTTTTACAGTTTTAGCGTGTAGCGCCATTAAACTGGGAGGAGTGAAAAATTATTTTGCGTTTGTATACATAAACATAAATATGTATACTTTACTCTTGATGTATATATATATAAATAATATTGATATTGGTATTGATATATTGATATATTGATATGGGGGGTACATGCCTAACATGTTCAGGTCGGGGAGTCGGTTATTGGTCCTATTAAAATAGGGTAGGGTCCCACCCTCCCCGTCCCTAATTAGGGGCAGGTGGCTGGCCGTGTTCCAATTATTTTTTGACCAAGGAGCCTTTAGGGGTGTCGGTGTCACCCCCCTCCCCCCCCCCCATGCTGCAGTCTTCAAGTGTCCGGGTCGACTCCAAGCTCCGAGTAGACCCGGGCACCCAAGAAGCGGGTCGACACGGCACGAATGCATCTGGTCGAACTGGGCTCTAGTCACCGGATCGAACCGTGCACTCGTTCGACCCGGTGACACGGGCAGCTAATCGACATGGTCACCGAGTCGACACGGACACCTGGTTTAAATATGCATCAGGGTCGACTTGGGTGGTTTCTGTCAACCGAGCAATGTTGGGTCTCCCCCCCCCCTTCCCCCTTTGGCCTCACCATCACACCCCCCTGATGACTTCACCATCACAACCCCCCTGATGACTTCACCATCACAACCCCCTGATGACTTCACCATCACAACCCCCCTGATAACTTCACCATCACATCCGCAACTAAACAGAATATTTCAGGCAAGTACAGCTCATCTTTCGCCTCAATGTTACATATTAATCCACTAGTTCGGCATTCTATGCTTCTATTATGCAAAAAATCAAGTGAATGATGTTGTTAATACATCAGCAAATCGTGGGCTATCTGCACAAATATGTTCAAGCCCGCACAACCAGCGGATACTGACCTCCAAAGAAAAACAAAAACAAACTTTGATGGAATTGTAAATGGTATTGGATCGGCGTAACGTATTGCTTATTGGTATCGCTGGAATAAAAACGGGTTTCCGACTGGAGTCGAAGTTTCGCTTATCCGGGTGGACCTTGAGTGTGGCTTATAGGTGCGTGGGTCCGAACTCCAGGGTCACGGGACGGCAGTTTGGGTCCATGGGCTGACACTGGGGTCCATGGGCTGACACTGGGGTCCATGGGTCAATACTAGGGGGTCCATGGGCTGCCACTGGGGTCGATGGGGTCAATACTAGGGGTCCATGGGCTGACACTAGGGTCTACGAGCTAACACTATTATTAATTAAACTGCCATTTTAATTGAAACATTAAATAAATAGCAGTAATGCAATTACATCACTCATGGTATGAAAGGCGACTGACCCCATAAGCTCACCAAGGTAAGTACAGGCGAATACACTAGATGAAAATTCATTATTCACTGACTTACTATCGAAACAAGTTAGTTCCTGTAAGGCCGTAAATCCCGACTAATCACCAGATTTTAATTCCTTAAGTATTGGCCAAATTTATGTTAATTTTTGTGGATAGTTTTCACCATTCCAAATCGTCGTGCGACTGTTGCAAGTCGAATAATAAGGGGTTTTCATCCCTTATGTCGGAGATAATGGGGGCGGCAAGGAATGATTATTTTGATTATTGTATCAATACAGAAGCGTTTTAATTGGATCGTCGTTTCCTTTAGTGAACAAGGAAGTCGGATGAAAAATTAGATATAACCTGAAACCAACACGCTCAATGTGAAAAGGCAAAAATACTCCTTCAACTTGAAAACGCTTGAGGGGTGCAATGATTTTGTTCTCTCTCTCTCTATATCTCTCTCTCTCTCTCTCTCTCTCTCTCTCTCTCTCTCTCTCTCTCTCTCTCTCTCTCTCTCTCTCTCTCTCTCTCTCTCTCTCTCTCTCTCTCTCTCTCTCTCTCTCTCTCTCTCTCTCTCTCTCTCTCTCTCTCTCTCTCTCTCTCTCTCTCTCTCTCTCTCCCTCTCTCTCTCTCCCTCTCTCTCTCGTGCTGACCATCTCTGTCAGCTTATGTGTGTCCCGAAGGACAGCAATAAAAATAATAGCTATTGTTAGTTAATGAAGCTGCCTCCTCATTTAACATGCGTCGTATTGAAGCTTTCCCCACAGTTCACTTGGAGTGAGAGGCGCTCACTGATGGTCAGAGAGGCGCTCACTGTTGGTCAGAGAGGCGCTCACTGTTGGTGAGGCGCTCAATGCTGGAGAGAGAAAGATGCTCAAAGCTGAACAGGCTCTCACTATTGGAGAGAGAGAGAGCGAGAGCGGCGCTCAATGCCGGAGTGGAATATGTAATTAGCAGGACAGTTGCAAGATGTACGATGGCGCTGATACACGCGCACTTAACAAATGTTTGCATGTGCACCCCAGCTGCAGGTTAATGGTCGTATACGTACGATCCTCCGTTATTCACAGGTCGCTTCCATGTTAATAACTTGATTTTAGACAGAAGTAAACAAATTATAATAACGTGAGACCTGCATTGTTTTTAATATTATTATTATTATTATTATTATTATTATTATTATTATTATTATTATTATTATTATTATTCCAAACACTCACAAAGAAATCACTTTAACATGATATATGTCAATGGAGCCACCGATCTAGTTACTCACAGCTGCCCACATTACCGCTGAACCACGATATGGAGAAGGTTATACAACCTGGTATTCACGAAACCCACAAGACGTCAAGGCGCTTATACTGAAGCCAGTCCAAGATTTACATCCCCCCCCTCCATGCACTCTGGTGTATGGAGGGATATATGGCACTCAGCCATCATACACTCTGAAAATACTAACAAATTATGACACTGAAGTGATTAAATCGGCGAGAAATATTTGGCAGTTCGTAGTACTTTTTGTTTTCCAAAAGTAATGGATCTCTTTCAGAACTTTGTAAACAGCGGTCTCCTTGATTATTTAGATTTGATACCTAAGGCTACAGGCGAACTAAGAATGGGGATGTGAACCTAACGCAATGTGGATTTAGTTTTTTTATGTTTAAACAGTTTGTTTCCAATATCATCTTGAGAATACTTTTTAAAAATCTCTAAAGTTTCATTGTTTTTGCCCCAACATATGACCCACTGGTCTGTGATAGTTAGCCAGCCCGTCTTAGACAAATGTACTCCTTCCTGGGCATTTGTGTCACATCTGTCAAGTAAGTCCTCACAGCTGTCAAAAAGAGATATAATATTGGTCACTATAAATATCTTATAATTGACATTTTCCTACATCATTTCCTCCTGCACTAAGGCAGCTAATAAATTTGTTCCAATTACTACGACGGCGTCCATCCCGTCGACGCCCCCACCTCCCGGCACCAGGGCAAACGCACCAATATTCTTACTGAGCTTCTTACACAAAATGCACAACAGTTAAAATATTCTGACCTCTGTTGTTAGTGTTTTTTGTAATATATTTGTATTCATCTCACCCCCGTTCCTCGGTAACTTTATTGACGCAGCATTCACTAGAGCAGTGAATGGGTTATCATATTTAGGTGCTGTATATTTAGTTTTTTGAATTCACGTGTCTGTAAATCATTCGTCTTTGTATTAGTCCAAAGGTTTTTCTTCCTGGCAACGAATCCTTTCTCATTTGTTTATCATTTCCCCTGCAAAGAAAAAGAACTTCGGTTTCAACTCTTTTAACCCTGTCGTAGCTCAGTCGATTAAGGCAGTGTCTGGGATGCTCCCGGACGCAGGTTCGAATCCTCGTCAAGGCCCTTGTGGATTTGTTCCCTGCAAAGGATTCTTTAGTTTTGCATTTTACTCCGTCTACAAATTTTGTTCTGTCTTTAGCGCAAGACAGTTTCCCTAAAGTTTCCTTAACGAGACATTGTGATAATTACCAGGTGCTGGAGTCATCCTGCATTAACGTGAACACTTGTCAACCCCATCTTTCTTTAATTTGGAGTTAAATTAAAATAATTAAATGAATGAATTAATTAAAATAATTTGGCGGCTTTATTTACATTTATTGAATGGTTCATGAGCTTCCAGGAGCTGCGAGATTGTATACAAAAATAATAACCTTGAATTGTAATGTTTCGACGCCTGTAAACTGTTTAATAAATTTAAACAAATCCGCGAATATCGAGGAAAGATGTACATGTTTCGTAAGTAGATGCATAAATGTTTAATAAATACTAGCCCAGGTAGCCTAGACAGCACTGGCAATCCACTCAGCTAACACACGCGCGCGCCCACACACACACACACACACACACACACACACACACACACACACACACACACACACACACACACACAAAATTCCATGGAGTGTTCACAACCGAGCCTGAGCAGCTCCCTTTGTTAGAAGAGATTACCCAAGATGAAAGACTATCAGATATAGAGGTGACAGCAGAGGATGTAATGAAACAGTTGACAACACTGGATGCAAATAAAGCTGTTGGACCAGACAAAGTATCACCGTGGATACTTAAAGAGGCAGCGCAGGCTCTCAGCGTGCCTCTGGCAATGATCTTTAATGAGTCACTTATGTCGGGAGAATTGCCCAGTTGCTGGAAGGAGGCAAATGTCGTACCGATTTTCAAAAAAGGTGATAGGGAGGAGGCACTTAACTACAGACCCGTATCACTGACAAGCATCCCCTGCAAAATACTTGAAAGAATAATTAGGCTAAGACTTGTTGAACACCTGGAGAGCATTGGGTTTGTAAACAAGCACCAACATAGGTTCTGGACAGGGAAATCATGCCTAACAAACCTTTTAGAATTCTATGATAAAGTAACAAGGATAAGGCAGGACAGAGAAGGCTGGGCAGACTGCATATTTCTTGACTGCCAAAAGGCCTTTGATACGGTACCGCACATGAGACTGCTATACAAACTTGAGAGGCAGGCAGGAGTAAGCGGAAAGGCCCTAGTATGGGTGAAGAACTACCTAACAGGAAGGAGCCAGAGGGTAATGGTAAGGGGCGAAAAGTCGGACTGGCGAACAGTAACAAGTGGAGTACCTCAAGGATCGGTGCTGGGACCAATCCTCTTTCTAATTTACGTAAATGATATGTTTACAGGAGTGGAATCATACATGTCAATGTTTGCAGATGACGCAAAATTAATGAGAAGAGTTGTGACAGACGAGGATTGTAGGATCCTCCAAGAGGACTTAAACAGGCTGCAGAGATGGTCAGGGAAATGGCTACTGGAGTTTAACACCAGTAAATGTAAAGTTATGGAAATGGGATCAGGTGACAGGAGACCAAAGGGACAGTACACAATGAAGGGGAACAGCCTACCTGTAACGATTCGAGAAAGAGACCTGGGAGTGGATGTGACACCTAATCTAACTCCTGAGGCACATATAAATAGGATAACGACAGCAGCGTACTCTACACTGGCGAAAATTAGAACTTCATTCAGAAACCTAAATGAGGAAGCTTTTAGGGCACTTTACACTGCCTACGTGAGACCCGTCTTAGAGTATGCCGCGCCATCATGGAGCCCCCACCTGAAGAAACACATAAAGAAACTGGAGAAGGTTCAGAGGTTTGCGACGAGGCTTGTCCCAGAGTTACGAGGGATGGGATATGAAGAGCGGCTGAAGGAACTGAACCTAACGACACTAGAGAAAAGAAGGGAGAGAGGAGATATGATAGGGACATATAAAATACTCAGGGGAATTGACAAAGTGGAAATAGATGAAATGTTCACACGTAATAATAACAGAACGAGGGGACATGGGTGGAAACTGGAAACTCAGATGAGTCACAGAGATGTTAGGAAGTTTTCTTTTAGCGTGAGAGTAGTAGAAAAATGGAATGCACTTGGGGAACAGGTTGTGGAAGCAAATACTATTCATACTTTTAAAACTAGGTATGATAGGGAAATGGGACAGGAGTCATTGCTGTAAACAACCGATAGCTAGAAAGGCGGGATCCAAGAGTCAATGCTCGATCCTGCAAGCACATATAGGTGAGTACATATAGGTGAGTACACACACACACACACACACACACACACACACACACACACACACACACACACACACACACACACACACACACACACACACACACACACACACATCACATACACACACAGAGCGCTGGGGGCTGAATAGACAGCACGCTAGTCACGATATCCTCTGGACCGGGGTTCGATTCCCGGCGCCTGCGAAAAATAAAATGGGCAAAGTTTCATTCACCCTGATGCTCCTGTTACCTAGTAGTAAATAGGTATCTGGGACTTAGACAGCTGTTACGGGTTGCTTCCTGGGGATGTGTGTGTGTTGAAAAAAGTTAGTTAGTAGTTAGTACCCGTTGATTGATTGACAGTTGAAAGGCGGGCCGAAAGAGCAGAGCTCAACCCCCACAAACACAACTAGGTAAATACACACATCATGTGTGGGGGGCCTGATAGTTGAGCGGACAGCGCTCTGGACTCGTAATCCCAGGGTCTTCGTAAAATGGGCAGCGTTTCTTTCACCCTGATGATCCTGTTTACCTACCAGTAAATAGATACCTGGGAGTTAGACAGCTGCTACGGGCTGCTTCCTGGGTATGTATGTGTGTGTGGGTGTGTTAGATATAAATATATGTAGCAGACATAATAGAGTAAAAATTGATTTTTTGGAAAGGTGGGATCCAAAAGCTAACAGCACGATTCTGCAAGCACAAATAGTAAACACACACACACACACAAACAGAACTAGCTGCACTACAACTAGCTACCAGTACATTAAGCGACACAGGAGGAGCACAAGAGGAGAGAGTTAGCACAGAAAACACTGGCAGCAAAGGATGGACAGTGCTAAAGAGGCAGGATAGAGAAGCAAATAATACTTTGTAAGCTGCACCGCTGCCTGTAGCAATGTTTTATATAATAATATTGTTATAATGTCCAACTGCAACAGATACTTCTGAAGGTTTGTTGCACAAATCATAGGCTATATTTTATCTTATAATTATTTCATCTTGTTATTTCATCTTATTTTCTTCTATATCTTATTTCTTGTGCCGTAAAATTTTCGCGTTCTTGGAAGAGTTCGAGCCTGGCGCGTAGAAGGACTGTATATGATTGATGATATACTAACGAGGAGACGCAGGTGGTAAGTGGGAACCCAAATTAACCATAGAGGCATTAGATGGGGGTATGGTCACCTCGTACACATAATGGTTCGACAAAATTCGTTTTCTGATTTTCAAAGCCGTACATATTGTTAAATCAGACTGTATTTGCTTAGGTTAATTTGTGTTAGTGTCGTCTGGATTTGGTTAGGTTAGGTTGGGTAGGGTTAGATAGATCCACACCAATCCTTAAAGAAATAACCACAAACGAATAATAACCTTTTGTCCAAAGGGAGTCCTCTATCCAGCAAGTTCAATCAAATTTTTTTTTCAGACATTCAATTGTCACTCAGTAACCACTCCAACTTTTCCATAAATATCAACTTATTTGTCAGAACAGACAGCTTAAGAATGAGTGATGTATATATATATATATATATATATATATATATATATATATATATATATATATATATATATATATATATATGCGAACAAGCCTGAATGGTCCCCAGGACAATATGCAACTGAAAACTCACACCCCAGAAGTGACTCGAACCCATACTCCCAGAATTTTCTGGGAGTATGGGTTCGAGTCACTTCTGGGGTGTGAGTTTTCAGTTGCATATTGTCCTGGGGACCATTCAGGCTTGTTCGCATTTGTGTTCCTCACGTGTGCCCCAAAGAATGAGGTGATTTGGTAAAATGCTATGCCCAAGATTACTATCCGAGTGCCGGCGGTGGGGTGGTTCAAATAGCTTAGGCTATCACCTCATTATGTCCGGTCGTGATGGTCAAGTGGATTAAGGCGTCTTGTACATACCAGTTGCGTTGCTTCTGGGAGTATGGGTTCGAGTCACTTCTGGGGTGTGAGTTTTCAGTTATATATATATATATATATATATATATATATATATATATATATATATATATATATATATATATATATATATATATATATATATATATATATATATGTATATATATATATATGTATATATATAATGGTGCAGCAGGAATACTTTACAGAATAAAATAACTAGTCAAAAGAAAGCAGGTAGCCTCCTCCCAGCCAATCAGTCAAGCTATCAGACAGCCCGTCTGGCTGTCTATCTCTCTGTGCATCACACAGTCAGCCTATCAGATAGCACGTCTGGTTATCGACCTGTTTATATGTCTGTAGCCAGTCAAACTTTCAGTCATTCTGTCTGGCCATCTACCAGTCCATGTCAGTCTACCCAGTCAGTCGACCAGTCAATCAGACTACTGGTGCAGTGGTTGGAGATGCCTGATGACATTGCAGATTATCAGAGGAAGAGGTATAGGGGGGATAGCTCACGTCAGAGCTCTAGGGGACGGGGGACCGAGGGGGACATCAGATGACGCATCGTTTATAGATTATTGCCGTGGGGAGGAGGAAGGTAAACATGTAGGAGGGATGGAGGAGGAGGAGGGAGAGGGAAGGAAGGAAGACTGGAGAAAGGGAAAGAGGAAGAGGAAAGCAAAGGGACGAGATGAACGGAGGAAGGAGGCATAGGCGTCTGGCATTGTGATAGAAAGTATAATAGAGAGAGAAAAGCAGGCCTAAAGAGTCAACTAGGTTGAGAGACTGAGTTTAACATAAAGTAATTAAAACTAGAGAGAAAGATACACAACAAAGAGGTCATGTAAGAAATATGCATATCAGAGTGTTGGTAATATGAAAACTGACAAATAAAGAGCTGGAAGCAACCAGAGACCATAATAAAAATAGAGAGAGAGAGAGAGAGAGAGAGAGAGAGAGAGAGAGAGAGAGAGAGAGAGAGAGAGAGAGAGAGAAAGAGAGAGAGAGAGAGAGAGAGAGAGAGAGAGAGAGAGAGAGAGAGAGAGAGAGAGATAGAGAGAGAGAACAAAAACAATAGAACGCGAAAGAGAAAGTAAAACAAAACAAGAGAGGGAGAGAGAGAGAGACAGAAAATAGACAGCCAGATGAACAGACCTCGAAAAATAGACAGTTGGACGGACAGACCCCTCAAAAATCCCCCTTTGGCACTAAAAAGTGGTGTTAGTTGTCACATTATCAGATAGACCGTACCGGACGGGTGAGAGAACCAATACTGAACTTCATGTTACATTACACGAGTACCTTCAGCATTTGTTCCAGGTTTGATCGCTGGCGTACTTCAGTGGATAGTTGTTGGGTGTGATGAGGCGTCCTTCATGCCAGAGACCAGCTGGACCCTCCTGGGGTGACCTGTGGCCTCTCCACGCTCTCGAGGGCAGTGCACAAGAGGTCCGGTTGGTACAGTAGCCTTAAAAAATGCAGATAAAAAATCTGTCACACACATATATGCACCCACAAATTTCTTTACTGTAGAGACAATTAGGAAGTGAATGAAACTAGAAGGGAAAATAGAATACACATTCATCTATAGCTTTAAAATTAGATGGCCCACAGTTGGAAAGGCAGGGCTCAGGAATTGAAGCCCAATCCTTCAAACTCTATTAGGAAAGGTAAACAAGTCCATGCTCTCCGGAATAGAGACTCACCTCATCAGTGCACAAGATGCACAAACCCACAGTGTTCAGCACAGGGGAATACTGAGAGAGGACACAGAGGGAAACTGGAGACCCGGATGCACCAGAAACACGTAAGGAAGAAGACACCCAACACACACACACACACACACACACACACACACACACACACACACACACACACACACACACACACACACACACACACACACACACACACACACACACACACGCACACACACGCACACACACACACACCTGAACACTTCCTTCATTATCAGATGCGTCGGCTGAACGTCTAATTTTCAGCTACGTTATTGTGAATTAATACCTGCATGTAAGGGAGAATTTATCCAATGTTAAGAATATTGATTTAGACGAAGGTGGTAGAAACTGGGTCATTCAACGTCTGAAAATTAAGTTTGATCAGGCACGACATGCGTGAGAGACCCACAGAAAAAAACAGCTAGCTAATCCGCAGGACCAAAGCTTGAGCTCAACACCCATAAATTTAATTAGATAAGGAAGATTAAATAGGTAAAGACAAGGAGATAAGAAGTCATTGCCTCATTGCAGGGCCCAAGAGCTCAAATTAAATCCTAATCTCAATACAGCTAGGTGAGTACACGCAAACGCACGCGAACGCATATACATGTGAGACGGAGAACCAGTTAGACATGCAAACTGGCAAAAAATAGGCAGATAGTTATATTGTCCGGCACGCAGAGGGGTGAAAATACAGGCAGTCAAACGTGAGAATAAGCTGACGAGCACAGAGGCAGGCAGGCAGGCAGACAGGAGGGTTGGCAGATAGGCAGCCAATCAGAGAAACAGGCTGGAAGGCAGGCAGGCAGGTAGGCAGGTTGGTAGGCAGGAAGAAATATTGCAGACACAGATGAAAGCAGGTTGATCACCTGACTGGGAGGAGGATAAACGGATCAGGGAATCAGAAATTTTGAAGTTCGAAAGGTTACAGTATCATGAAATTGGGACCGTTTACATTTTCACTTTGTGATGGGAATGATATTTGTGACAACGGAAAATATTGTAAAATTAATAGTATTAACGTAATATCATTAATAATATATCACACACATTATTATTCTGCTCTATAATTTATAATCCTTAGTTAAGGATTCTCGTTATGGAATGCCCAAAGTTAAAAGGTCACTGAATTATAATGCTTATTGCATATAAAGCAACATGACAGCAACACCTACCTAAATTGAGACTGCCATCTGTAGGATCAACATGAAATTTTTTATGAATATGGCCAGCTAAGATAGGAAGGTAAATCAACGTAAGGTATCGTTGGAGGATACTCCAAAGCAATAGGATTATGCTACTATAATAACATTTAAGTAAACAAAGCTGTCTTTTGGCAAAAACAGCTTTGTTTTTGACAGCAAACGCCAAAACAAGCATTACCGGTAGTGAGTTAAGATAGAAGAATGTGCAGGTTTAACTGGTTCACGGTTGAACTCTTTCACTCAAGAAAGAAATTGAATTGAATTCACGAATGAACGTAAATGAACATTAACAGCAAAATTCATTAACATCTAGCATGATATCGCTTGTTGCTTATTGCGACACCACAACCATTGAGCGAGGCACCATAAAGGACAATCTTCGATACAAGGAATCGGGAAATTATACAGTTAATGCGTGTACAATGTATAAATACTGTAGGTACTGATCGTGCGGCTTTCTACGCTTCGACAAAAATATATACTCTGGTATAGTAGTGACAAACAAGTTAAACGAAATACAGGATACGGTATACAATCAGATCTTCTCACAAAATGAAAACATTATGTGAAGGATGTGGGAATAATGACGTCAGACGACCTAACGTTCAGTGAGCATAACAAAGCCAGCATAGCACTAGCCGAGAAAAAATGATAGGGTAGATAATGAGAACCTTCAAATCCAGAGATTACACCACAAAGCTCCTATTCAAATCACTTGTGCATTCCCTTCCTGAGTACTGATCTGTATTCATTTTCCCCTGTCAAAGCAGGGAAATTTTTTGAAACAGGAAATACAGAGAGCATATACGGCACGCATAGACACGATAAAGCTCCTAAGTTACTGGGACCATCTCTAAGCTCTCAGAATGTAC
The DNA here is from genome assembly GCF_040958095.1 of Procambarus clarkii. Classification (NCBI taxonomy): domain Eukaryota; kingdom Metazoa; phylum Arthropoda; class Malacostraca; order Decapoda; family Cambaridae; genus Procambarus; species Procambarus clarkii. The sequence goes on from NC_091167.1 coordinate 34,844,063, forward strand.
TCTCTAGAAAGGAGACGAGAAAGATATCACATAATCTATGTATGCAATATACCGGAAGGCCAGGTCCCAAATTTACACTATACAATAACATCATATGGGAGCAAACGATATGTTAGAAAATGCAGAACAGACACAGAGAAGAGTAGAACGTCCCAGAGGCAGTCAGAGAACACGGTATGAATATCAGAGATCTACTGGTATTCAGTATTGAGAAATATAGCCTGAACAAAAGTTGTCGCGTTCAAGAGATAATTTGACACTTTCATGCAAGACGAGCCGGACCAACCAGGTTGTAGTGAATATGTAAGGCAACGAACTTCAACCATTCAACATTCATTTCTACACGTGAAAGCTCACAAATAAATCAGAGCCATAGCTCAACTTTTCACAAGTATATACGGATCTACAGAAGTTTTGACACACATACAGGTATACGAATGAATTAAACTGCAGGGGACTCGGATTTACCACTCCAAGAGTCTATATCTATATCTATATATATATATATATATATATATATATATATATATATATATATATATATATATATATATATATATATATATATATATATATATATATATATATATATATACATATGGAATACATATAAACGCAACAGTATTTTTTTAATTGCTATTTTAATGAATATTTTCTATTCTACGTAAATACCTCTTACCATCTATTCCAGGAATTGCAGCTCAGAACTATATAAATATACACATGCATATATATATGTATGTATGTGTGTATTTACATGCACATATTCATAAATGACCGTGAGACTTTGCGCACCCAGGTCGGAAGTCCAATACAGCTAACACCATTGTCATCGCGGTGGTGATATGGCGGCAGTGTGTTGTGCGCACCTTATACATCAGTGTAAACAGTAATCTTGGCTGTGGTGTTTACTCTGCAGCCTCCCAGCCGTCCTCCATACCGCTCACAGTCTTGTTCACATTTTTCCTGCGTGGTAACAGAGACTGATAGTTCATATACGCGCTCTGTCTCTCTCTGTCTGTCTGTCTGTCTGTGTGTCTCTCTCTCTCTCTCTCTCTCTCTCTCTCTCTCTCTCTCTCTCCTCTCTCTCTCTCTCTCTCTCTCTCTCTCTCTCTCTCTCTCTCTCTCTCTCTCTCTCTCTCTCTCTCTCTCTCTCTCTCTCTCTCTCTCTCTCTCTCTCTCTCTCTCTCTCTCTCTCTCTCTCTCTCTCTCTCTCTCTCTCTCTCTCTCTCCTCTCTCTCTCTCTCTCTCTCTCTCTCTCTCTCTCTCTCTCTCTCTCTCTCTCTCTCTCTCTCTCTCTCCTCTCTCTCTCTCTCTCTCTCTCTCTCTCTCTCTCTCTCTCTCTCTCTCTCTCTCTCTCTCTCTCTCTCTCTCTCTCTCTCTCTCTCTCTCTCTCTCTCTCTCTCTCCTTCCCCCTCTCTCTCTCTCTCTCTCTCTCTCTCTCTCTCTCTCTCTCTCTCTCTCTCTCTCTCTCTCTCTCTCTCTCTCTCTCTCTCTCTCTCTCTCTCTCTCTCTCTCTCTCTCTCTCCTTCCTCTCTCTCTCTCTCTCTCTCTCTCTCTCTCTCTCTCTCTCTCTCTCTCTCTCTCTCTCTCTCTCTCTCTCTCTCCTTCCTCTCTCTCTCTCTCTCTCTCTCTCTCTCTCTCTCTCTCTCTCTCTCTCTCTCTCTCTCTCTCTCTCTCTCTCTCTCTCTCTCTCTCCTTCCTCTCTCTCTTTCTCTCTCTCTCTCTCTCTCTCTCTCTCTCTCTCTCTCTCTCCTTCCTCTCTCTCTCTCTCTCTCTCTCTCTCTCTCTCTCTCTCTCTCTCTCTCTCTCTCTCTCTCTCTCTCTCTCTCTCTCTCTCTCTCTCTCTCTCTCTCTCTCTCCTTCCTCTCTCTCTCTCTCTCTCTCTCTCTCTCTCTCTCTCTCTCTCTCTCTCTCTCTCTCTCTCTCTCTCTCTCCCCCCCCCTCTCTCCCCCCTCTCTCCCTCTCTCTCTCTCCCCCCCCCCTCTCTCTCTCTCTCTCTCTCTCTCTCTCTCTCTCTCTCTCTCTCTCTCTCTCTCTCTCTCTCTCTCTCTCTCTCCTTCCTCTCTCTCTCTCTCTCTCTCTCTCTCTCTCTCTCTCTCTCTCTCTCTCTCTCTCTCCTTCCTCTCTCTCTCTCTCTCTCTCTCTCTCTCTCTCTCTCTCTCTCTCTCTCTCTCTCTCTCTCTCTCTCTCTCTCTCCTTCCTCTCTCTCTCTCTCTCTCTCTCTCTCTCTCTCTCTCTCTCTCTCTCTCTCTCTCTCTCTCTCTCTCTCTCTCTCTCTCTCTCTCTCTCTCTCTCTCTTGTTGTGTTTATTAAGTTGTTATGTTAATGGTATTTCCAAGTCAAATTAACAGTTTCTCTAATCTACAAGACAGCAAATACAGCTTGGATCTCCTATTATCTACGTTTCCTGTTTCATTCTGCAAATAGAAAAACGCTGTGCCGCTGCTCTGAGTTGCTTTGTTGAGAGGCTCCTGCAGTTGTGTTCACTAATAATGTAATATGAAAACATAATCCCTAAGAATTAAGGAAATTGCAGAAGGTTGATTTGCCCACACGAGGCAGCTCCTGTTTATATTTATCCAAACATTTATTTTTATGTCTAACTTATGCTTGAAACAATTCATTGATTTCCACTCGTTGAGTACGAGTTGCACATGTCATAGAAACGACAATAAATACGGGAGATAGGTTCAGGTTATCATTAGATGGAATGATGTGAAGGAAAATTTCCTGGATTCATTTTCATTACAAAAATTAAAAAGCAAATCAGATATCTAACTCGCACGTCTCAAATATACTGAAACGTAAGAGGCGAGAAATAAATAGTTATAGATCTCATTCCATGTAATGAGATCTCAATCTCATTGCATGGATTATAGATCTCAAGTTAGATGAGTTATAGATCTCAATCACTGCAAGCATTGATAGATAATCAATGTACACTGTAAGCCATTTTTTATTCCCCTGCTATCATTGCTTCTCAATTTTTTTTTTATCAATCCCTTTTCCCTTCTCCATTCTTTCTCCACGTCCCCTTCCTTTGTAGGAAAGTGGAGAGAAGGAAGAGGAGGGAGGGATGAGGGGGATGGACTCGACGGTCCCGCTATCACTGAGAGCTGAGATAAAAGTTGCCAAGGCCACCTTTGATTCGCGTCTTGTGAAGCCGTCCCTGCTGTTGCCGCGCCGCGTCATGCTTCTCCCCTCACTTGCTGCGTCTTGTGAAGCTTTTTTCCCTCACTTGCTGCGTCTTGTGAAGCGTTTTCCCTCACTTGCTGCGTCTTGTGAAGCTTTTTCCCTCACTTGCTGCGTCTTGTGAAGCTTTTTCCCTCACTTGCTGCGTCTTGTGAAGCTTTTTCCCTCACTTGCTGCGTCTTGTGAAGCTTTTTCCCTCACTTGCTGCGTCTTGTGAAGCTTTTTCCCTCACTTGCTGCGTCTTGTGAAGCTTTTTCCCTCACTTGCTGCGTCTTGTGAAGCTTTTTTCCCTCACTTGCTGCATCTTTGAAGCTTTTTCCCTCACTTGCTGCGTCTTGTGAAGCTTTTTCCCTCACTTGCTGCGTCTTGTGAAGCTTTTTCCCTCACTTGCTGCGTCTTGTGAAGCTTTTTCCCTCACTTGCTGCGTCTTGTGAAGCTTTTTCCCTCACTTGCTGCGTCTTATGAAGGTTTTCCCCTCAGTTGTCACGTCAAGTGAAGGTTTTCCCTCAGTTGTCACGTCAAGTGAAGGTTTTCCCCTCAGTTGTCACGTCAAGTGAAGGTTTCCCTTCAGTTGTCACGTCAAGTGAAGGTTTCCCTTCAGTTGTCACGTCAAGTGAAGGTTTTCCCTCAGTTGTCACGTCAAGTGAAGGTTTTCCCTTCAGTTGTCACGTCAAGTGAAGGTTCCCCTTCAGTTGTCACGTCAAGTAAAGGTTTCCCCTCAGTTGTCACGTCAAGTGAAGGTTTTCCCCTCAGTTGTCACGTCAAGTGAAGGTTTTCCCCTCAGTTGTCACGTCAAGGGAAGGTTTTCCCCTCAGTTGTCACGACAAGTGAAAGTTTCCCTTCAGTTGTCACGTCAAGTGAAGGTTTTCCCCTCAGTTATCACGTGATCCGAGGAGCAGCAGCTCGCGGAGGCAACTGTAAGACTTGCGCCCCTAGTCGGAGCGTCCCGGGGAGCAGCACCACCACAAAGACGTAACGGTAAGACCACTGGAGACAGTGAATTGCGGAACGACCTCGACTAACGTGAAGCTAAAAACATTGACCCTCAAACCAACTTCGTTGCTCATTACCCTTATTAATGCACCCACACAGTAAGGAATTCCGGTTTAGTTGCACATTACAGGACGACTAGCACATTACAGGACGACTAGCACATTACAGGACGACTAGCACATTACAGGACGACTAGCACATTACAGGACGACTAGCACATTACAGGACGACTAGCACATTACAGGACGACTAGCACATTGCAGGACGACTAGCACATTACAGGACGACTAGTACATTACAGGACGACTAGCACATTACAGGACGACTAGCACATTACAGGACGACTAGCACATTACAGGACGACTAGCTACGACGCCATCGAAGGCTTCATTATCCCAGGGCAGATATTCATTAAACACACTTTTTTCCTCGTCCATTATTGTATGAGAATACAAAGGAGTAACCCATACACGCTATTGTATTCTGTCAGGACGGTAATTATTGAGGAGAACACCCTTTTATACTAATTATTTTTTGCCTTATTGAAGTTATATAATAATTTATGCAGATTCATTTATATGATTTGTGAACCTGAGGAGCTTGGCATTATGATGCTGGGATAACTTGAGCAATCAGCTGGTTTTCACCACCTGGTAAGCGTCAAACTTGAGGTGGTTTAAACCTATTAAGGGGGTTTAACTCTAGGGAAATGTTAATATTACGGAATTTCAGTTTCCTTAACCAGCGAGAGAGAGAGCCAGCGAGAGAGAGAGCCAGCGAGAGAGAGCGCCTGCAAGAGAGAGAGCCAGCGAGAGAGAGAGCCAGTGAGAGAGAGAGCCAGTGAGAGAGAGAGCCAGCGAGAGAGAGCGCCAGCAAGAGAGAGAGCCAGTGAGAGAGAGAGCCAGTGTTAAACAACGAGCATTTTGTGCCTATGGTTAAAAACTTCAAAGTTGCCGTGCGTTAAGTGTGAAAGTCGGGCTGTGGTCGTCCAAGTACGACCGACTCCAAACACCAAGGACTGGTAGATACCAGTATAATAGACCACGACTTGGAGGTACCAAACTAACAGACCAGGAGTGGTAGGTGCCAGACGCCTGTATAACAATGGGAAATTAATTACATTACGGAAACACAATTGTAAAGGGGTAAATCAATTGCAACATAAATCAACTGCAAAATATAAAAAATGGTCTGACAGTTCTGTATAATTTTTTTTTTATGCATGTGTATGTATATTTGATATACATGTGAATGTATATTGTTACATACATGTGAATGTATATTGTTATATACATGTGAATGTATATTTTATGGGCATTTAAACGTGTATTTCATTATGCAGGTATGATTTTATGTACATACCTATGTACATGTGTATGTATATATTATAGCCCCTAGATTACTAACCGGTTCTCTGTTTATTACGTGCTTATATATATACTGTGTGTGATAAGTACAAATATTGACTTTTCACTGCACTCTGAATCTAACAATGTAGTTTATATCTAACATGAACTTTAGGGAACTGATTAGGGTAAAAGTGGTCCCATCAGTGTGTTAAGTGTCCCTTAAGTGTGTTAAGCACCCTATTAGTATGTTAAGCACCCCATGAGTATGGTAAGACACCAATCATTTTGTTAAGCACCCCCATCACTACATTAAGCGCCCAATCAGTATGTTAAGCATCCCATTAGTAGGTTAAGAGTTAACCAGTATGTTAAATGCCCATTAATATGCGCCCGCTTCAAGCATGCACTCACACTTGCCTCGCATACTCAACCACATATAAATATTAACTCTCCTCTGAAGGAATTTATTTTTCGCTCTCTGCTCTTCAACTCAATCTTTTTTTTTTTCCCTGCCCTTAATGAAAAGTAAATAGGCATTTCATGGACTAGGAAAAAATATATACTTCCCGAGTAAATTCTAGAAAAATGTTATGAAATGCATTAAAAAAAATAAGTTCTTTCAGAATAATTTCGAAAGAAATGATGTAAAAAAAAATTAAAAAGACCAATAGTCCCAGAATATTTTTAATAAAAAATTTATTTTATATATAACTTTTATTTTTTATTTCTAAAACTGTTAAATCTTCTAAAACTATATCAAACTTTTGTTTTCTATACAAATAACCTGGTATATAAAAATAATTTAAAAGACAATTACTTTCTGAGTAATATATATATATATATATTACTCAGAAAGAATATATATATATATATATATATATATATATATATATATATATATATATATATATATATATATATATATATTTATATATATATATATATGTGTGTGTGTGTGTGTGTGTACTCACCTAGTTGTACTCACCTAGTTGTGTTTGCGGGGGTTGAGCTCTGGCTCTTTGGTCCCGCCTCTCAACCGTCAATCAACAGGTGTACAGATTCCTGAGCCTATCGGGCTCTGTCATATCTACACTTGAAACTGTGTATGGAGTCAGCCTCCACCACATCACCCCCTAATGCATTCCATTTGTCAACCACTCTGACACTAAAAAAGTTCTTTCTAATATCTCTGTGGCTCATTTGGGCACTCAGTTTCCACCTGTGTCCCCTTGTGCGTGTTTCCCTTGTGTTAAATAGACTGTCTTTGTCTACCCTATCAATCCCCTTCAGAATCCTGAATGTGGTGATCATGTCCCCCCTAACTCTTCTGTCTTCCAGCGAAGTGAGGTTTAATTCCCGTAGTCTCTCCTCGTAGCTCATACCTCTCAGCTCGGGTACTAGTCTGGTGGCAAACCTTTGAACCTTTTCCAGTTTAGTCTTATCCTTGACTAGATATGGACTCCATGCTGGGGCTGCATACTCCAGGATTGGCCTGACATATGTGGTATACATAGTTCTGAATGATTCTTTACACAAGTTTCTGAATGCCGTTCGTATGTTGGCCAGCCTGGCATATGCCGCTGATGTTATCCGCTTGATATGTGCTGCAGGAGACAGGTCTGGCGTGATATCAACCCCCAAGTCTTTTTCCTTCTCTGACTCCTGAAGAATTTCCTCTCCCAGATGATACCTTGTATCTGGCCTCCTGCTCCCTACACCTATCTTCATTACCTTACATTTGGTTGGGTTAAACTCTAACAACCATTTGTTCGACCATTCCTTCAGCTTGTCTAGGTCTTCTTGAAGCCTCAAACAGTCCTCTTCTGTTTTAATCCTTCTCATAATTTTAGCATCGTCCGCAAACATTGAGAGAAATGAATCGATACCCTCCGGGAGATCATTTACATATATCAGAAACAAGATAGGACCGAGTACAGAGCCCTGTGGGACTCCACTGGTGACTTCACGCCAATCGGAGGTCTCACCCCTCACCGTAACTCTCTGCTTCCTATTGCTTAGATACTCCCTTATCCACTGGAGCACCTTACCAGCTACACCTGCCTGTCTCTCCAGCTTATGTACCAGCCTCTTATGCGGTACTGTGTCAAAGGCTTTCCGACAATCCAAGAAAATGCAGTCCGCCCAGCCCTCTCTTTCTTGCTTAATCTGTGTCACCTGATCGTAGAATTCTATCAAGCCTGTAAGGCAAGATTTACCCTCCCTGAATCCATGTTGGCGATTTGTCACGAAGTCCCTTCTCTCCAGATGTGTTACCAGGTTTTTTCTCACGATCTTCTCCATCACCTTGCATGGTATACAAGTCAAGGACACTGGCCTGTAGTTCAGTGCCTCTTGTCTGTCGCCCTTTTTGTATATTGGGACCACATTCGCCGTCTTCCATATTTCTGGTAGGTCTCCCGTCTCTAGTGATTTACTATACACTATGGAGAGTGGCAAGCAAAGTGCCTCTGCACACTCTTTCAGTACCCATGGTGAGATCCCATCTGGACCAACCGCCTTTCTAACATCCAGATCCAGCAGGTGTCTCTTGACCTCCTCTCTCGTAATTTCGAACTCCTCCAAGGCCGCCTGGTTTACCTCCCTTTCTTCTAGCACAGTGACCTCACCCTGTTCTATTGTGAAGACCTCCTGGAACCTCTTGTTGAGTTCCTCACACACCTCTCTGTCATTCTCTGTATACCTGTCCTCGCCTGTTCTAAGTTTCAATACCTGTTCTTTCACTGTTGTTTTCCTTCTGATGTGACTGTGGAGTAGCTTTGGTTCGGTCTTGGCTTTGTTTGCTATATCATTTTCAAAATTTTTCTCTGCTTCTCTTCTCACCCTGACGTACTCATTCCTGGTTCTCTGGTATCTCTCCCTGCTTTCTGGTGTTCTGTTATTCCGGAAGTTCCTCCACGCCTTTTTGTTCAGTTTCTTCGCTTCCATACATGCCCTATTATACCATGGATTCTTCTGTTGCTTCTCGGATTTTTCCCTTTGGGCCGGGATGAACCTGTTTACTGCCTCCTGACACTTTTGGGTAACATAGTCCATCATACCCTGTACAGACTTGTCTCTGAGGTCTGTGTCCCAAGGTATTTCACTTAGGAAACTTCTCATCTGTTCATAATTCCCCTTTCGGTATGCCAGCCTTTTGATTCCTAGTTCTTTTTGGGGGGAGATAAGTCCTAGCTCTACCAGGTACTCAAAGTTCAATACACTGTGGTCACTCATTCCCAAGGGCGCTTCCATCTTAACTTCCCTTATATCCCATTCATTTAGGGTAAATATCAAATCAAGCATTGCTGGTTCATCTTCTCCTCTCATTCTTGTTGGCTCTTTGGTATGCTGGCTTAGAAAGTTTCTTGTTGCCACGTCCAGCAGCTTAGCTCTCCATGTTTCTGGTCCTCCATGCGGGTCTCTGTTCTTCCAATCTATCTTCCCATGGTTGAAGTCTCCCATAATTAGTAGTCCAGATCCATTCCTGCTAGCAACAGAAGCTGCTCTTTCTATTATGTTAATGGTGGCCATGTTGTTTCTATCATATTCCTGTCTAGGTCTTCTGTCATTTGGTGGTGGATTATATATGACTGCGACTATAATTTTTTTCCCTCCATTTGTTACAGTACCTGCTATGTAGTCACTGAAACCTTCACAGCCCTGAATATCCATCTCCTCAAAATCCCAGCCTTTTCTTACCAGCAGAGCTACACCACCCCCACCTCTTCCTTCCCTCTCTTTCCGCATAACATAACAGTCCTGTGGAAACACTGCATTTGTTATTGTTTTCGTGATCTTTGTTTCTGTGTGTGTGTGTGTGTGTGTGTGTGTGTGTGTGTGTGTGTGTGTGTGTGTGTGTGTGTGTGTGTGTGTGTGTGTGTGTGTGTGTGTGTGTGTGTGTGTGTGTATGTCTCTGGCATCGCGTGTGCATTCTTTTGCGGAGCAGACTGCCTGTCTTATCTCCAGCACACCACAAGCTTCCTCAAGCTCCTCACCTCACCTTGGCAGACACGCTGGCTGCCACTGTGATAACAGCATTCCTCGTGGGGAGTGCGAGGAGGGGTCCATCAGTTAAGCCACCGGGTTTCAACAGCTTTTACCCCGCTGTTCGTAGCATGGAAACCAAGGATGGCTTACCAGAGGTGCCTTTCACGATGTGGCTTCCTAGGGAAGGCTTTTCACTGATGGCTTTCCTGGCTTTAGGAAAATTGCTTTACATTGATAACTTTCATTATTGGCTTTCATCAATTTCATGAATGGTTTATCAGGCAAGAGAAAGACCTCTTGGCCTCTTTAGTTAACTTTTCTAGGATTTGTTTAGATTATTTCTTAAGAGGTCAATTCTGAAATTGGGTTTCTAGATTTAACAAGGAAGATTGGCTTTCCAGAAGCCAGATTTTTCTGTGATAGGTTTTTGGACCTCCTTATGGCCACTTTGGAATTTTCTCTCTCTCGTTATAGTGAATTCTTTCAGGATTTAATTACAGGGTTTGCTTCAGAGGGATTTCTCGGTCTTGGAGACTGGTCTCTTGGTCCTGGATGCTGGTCACTCGATCCTGAAGACCTATATATATATATATATATATATATATATATATATATATATATATATATATATATATATATATATATATATATATATATATATATATATATATATATATATATATATATATACTCTGGCTTTTTCAGATTGCATCATAAGAGCAACAGTTTGATATGAAAAACAAAAAAGCATCAGCAGGCCCCATAAACTGTGTGGGAATAAAGGCTGTTATTCCCAGTCCAGGCAGGAATGTTTTATACCCACGTCACACCTCGCCTTGTTGTGGTGGCGGAGCCCAGCTGTTGTGGTGGTGGAGCCCAGCTGTTGTGGTGGCGGAGCCCAGCTGTTGTGGTGGTAGAGCCCAGCTGTTGTGGTGGCGGAGCCCAGCTGTTGTGGTGGCGGAGCCCAGCTGTTGTGGTGGCGGAGCCCAGCTGTTGTGGTGGTGGAGCCCAGCTGTTGTGGTGGTGGAGCCCAACTGTTGTGGTGGTGGAGCCCAGCTGTTGTGGTGGCGGAGCCCAGCTGTTGTGGTGGTGGAGCCCAGCTGTTGTGGTGGCGGAGCCCAGCTGTTGTGGTGGCGGAGCCCAGCTGTTGTGGTGGCGGAGCCCAGCTGTTGTGGTGGTGGAGCCCAGCTGTTGTGGTGGTGGAGCCCAGCTGTTGTGGTGGTGGAGCCCAGCTGTTGTGGTGGTGGAGCCCAGCTGTTGTGGTGGCGGAGCCCAGCTGTTGTGGTGGCGGAGCCCAGCTGTTGTGGTGGTGGAGCCTAGCTGTTGTGGTGGCGGAGCCCAGCTGTTGTGGTGGTGGAGCCCAGCTGTTGTGGTGGTGGAGCCCAGCTGTTGTGGTGGCGGAGCCCAGCTGTTGTGGTGGCGGAGCCCAGCTGTTGTGGTGGTGGAGCCCAGCTGTTGTGGTGGCGGAGCCCAGCTGTTGTGGTGGTGGAGCCCAGCTGTTGTGGTGGCGGAGCCCAGCTGTTGTGGTGGTGGAGCCCAGCTGTTGTGGTGGCGGAGCCCAGCTGTTGTGGTGGTGGAGCCCAGCTGTTGTGGTGGTGGAGCCAGGCTGTTGTGGTGGCGGAGCCCAGCTGTTGTGGTGGTGGAGCCCAGCTGTTGTGGTGGTGGAGCCCAGCTGTTGTGGTGGTGGAGCCTAGCTGTTGTGGTGGTGGAGCCCAGCTGTTGTGGTGGCGGAGCCTAGCTGTTGTGGTGGTAGAGCCCAGCTGTTGTGGTGGCGGAGCCCAGCTGTTGTGGTGGCGGAGCCCAGCTGTTGTGGTGGCGGAGCCCAGCTGTTGTGGTGGTGGAGCCCAGCTGTTGTGGTTGGGGGTTTGTGGCGATTGGGAGAGAATTAATGGAGGAGCTGCTGTTCCTGTGTAGTGCCTAAAGTATTCCATTGTGGTGGTGGTGGTGGTGGTGGTGGTGTTGCTGGGTGTGTTAGTGTTCGTGGTGTTGCTGGGTATGAAGGCCGAATATCGTGGAAACGGTGGAGCTGTTCCAGAGTGTGTGTGATGAAAACGTCAAAGCAAATAAAGGAAAGACCCAATGCAAACTGTTCCACAGCCACGACAGGAGGAGAAGAACCATCTTGAGGTTATCTTGAGATAATTTCGGGGCTTTAGTGTCCCCACGGCCCGGTCCTCGACCAGGCCTCCACCCCCAGGAAGCAGCCCGTGACAGCTGACTAACACCCAGGTACCCATTTTACTGCTAGGTAACAGGGGCATAGGGTGAAAGAAACTCTGCCCATTGTTTCTCGCCGGCGCCTGGGATCTAACCCAGGACCACAGGATCACAAGTCCAGCGTGCTGTCCGCTCGGCCGACCGGCTCCGGCGGACCGGCTGTCCGGCACCGGCCGACCATAGAGGAACAGTTGATGGAACGAAGGATGGAAGAGGAGTCGTTCGCAGAGAATAACAAGAACGTTTGTGTGTGGCACTAAACATGAGATATCAAGCCTCCACAATTAAACAATAGGAATTATATGAAATTTGATGAATGACAAAGAACTAGCGAAAAACAGCAGATAACAATATACTCAAATGACAAGAAATACAGGTGTCAAGGAACAAGTAACAAGAAACATTGTGGACAACGAACACAGGGAGCAAGGAACACCAATCATGCCCTCCCACCCTCTACACACGCCCACTCAACCCCACACCCATCCCCTCCCACCCTCCACCCACGCACCCTCACCTATCAATCCCCAGCCCTCCCATTCACCACCTACTTGACAGTTGCTGAAAGATGATGGCAGAGAACTTGACTAAACATGTTTCTTTTTTAATCTTGCATATCTGCGCTCAATCTATCACACACACACACACACACACACACACGCACACACACACACACACACACACACACACACACACACACACACACACACACACACACACACACACACACACACACACACACACACACACACACACACACACACACACACACACGGGGGGGCCTGGTAGCCTGGTGGATAGCGCGCAGGACTCGTAATTCTGTTGCGCGGGTTCGATTCCCGCTCCAGGCAGAAACAAATTGGCAAAGTTTCTTTCACCCTGAATGCTCCTGTTACCTAGCAGTAAATAGGTACCTGGGAGTAAGTCAGCTGTCACGGGCTTCTTCCTGAGGTGTGTGTGTGTGGTGTGGGAAAAAAAATAGTAGTAGTTAGTAAACAGTTCATTGACTTTGAGAGGCGGGCCGAAAGAGCAAAGCTCAACCCCCGCAAAACACAACTAGTAAACACACACACACACACATACACACACCCCATTCACCACCTGCTTGAGACTTCAAGAAGAACTGGACAAACTGAATGAATGGTCGAACAAATGGTTGTTAGAGTTTAACCCAAGCAAATGTAATGTAATGAAGATAGGTGTAGGGGATCAGGAGACCAGATACAGGTATCATTTGGGAGATGAAATTCTTCAAGAGTCAGAGAGAGAGAGAGAGAGAGAAAGACTTGGGGGTTGATATCACGCCAGACCTGTCCCCTGAAGCCCATATCAAGAGGATAACATCAGCGGCATACTCCAGGTTGGCTAACATAAGAACGGCATTTAGAAACTTTTGTAAGGAATCATTCAGAACTTTGTATGCCACATATGTCAGACCAATCCTGGAGTATGCAGCTCCAGCATGGAGTCCATATGTAGTCAAGGACAAGACTAAACTGGAGAAGGCACAAAGGTTTGCTACCAGACTAGTACCCGATCTGAGAGGTATGAGCTGCGAGGAGAGACTACGGGAGTTGAACCTCACGTCGCTGGAAGACAGAAAAGTTAGAGGGGACATGATCATCACATACAAGATTCTCAAAGGAATTGATAGGGTAGATAAAGACAGGCTATTTAACACAAGGGGCACACGCTCTAGGGGACACAGGTGGAAAATGAGTGCCCAAATGAGCCACAGAGATATTAGAAAGAACTTTTTTAGTGTCAGAGTGGTTGACAAATGGAATGCATTAGGAAGTGATGTGGTGGAGGCTGACTCCATACACAGTCTTAAGTGTAGATATGATAGAGCCCAGTAGGCTCAGGAACCTGTACACCTTTTGATTGACAGTTGAGAGAAGGGCCGAAAGAGCAGAGCTCAACCCCCTATACGACCACTTGGTAAATACACACACCAAATAGACGACCTTACCTTGAGGTTACCTTAAGGTGCTTCCGGGGCTTAGCGTCCCCGTGGCCCGGTCGTCGACCAGGCCTCCTGGTTGCCGGACTGATTAACCAGGCTGTTGGACGCGGCTGCTCGCAGCCTGACGTATGGGTCACAGCCTAGTTGATCAGGTATCCTTTGGAGGTGCTTATCCAGTTCTCTCTTGAACACTGTGAAGGGTCGGCCAGTTATGCCCCTTATGTGTAGTGGAAGCGTGTTGAACAGTCTCGGGCCTCTGATGTTGATAGAGTTCTCTCTCAGAGTACCTGTTGCACCTCTGCTTTTCAACGGGGGTATTCTGCACATCCTGCCATGTCTTCTGGTCTCATGTGATGTTATTTCTGTGCCCAGAAAGTGTAGTGTACATACTTTACATATGTACTTGCATATACTTGGAAACATACACACACCGCATATAAGCATATGGAAGCAGTATGTGTCACGCAGAGGATTAAAGACCAGGGGCGTGTTGGTGACTCAGACGGGGATACGTGAAGCGAGGAGGCTTATAGGTCATTTTAGAGTTAGTGTGAGAGATGGAGAGGGGAGGAGGAAAATGAGAGTGTGAGGAGAGGAGAGAAAGAGATGGAGAGGGAGAGGAGGAAGATGGGAATGCATTCTTGCATAGGGGAACGTAGGGAAATATAATTGGCTGAGCAAAAATGGATGTTTTCCTATTCGCTTTGATATCCTATTTGGAATTTAGAATTATACATTATAATCTGAGCTACATTTACTCCACGGTGTTTTCCTTCAAGAATTAGATCCAATTTGCATCACTGATGCCATAGCGGATCTATGAAAGTTTACCCCAGTGTAATTTTCCATTGCCATGAGATTGTCCTTAAAATCAAATTCAGTGTTTTGAGTGAATGTAACGTTTGGATTCCTATTCCTATTAACGGTCATGGATTCCTATTTATTTTACAGCTTTTATATGTCGTCTATATGTGTATCTGTGCTGCTCTATAGCCCCACTAGTGTGCACCCTACCATTGTCGAGACCATTATATCCGGCAATGGGAAGATCTGCCTGTATAACTGGCTAATCATGCCCGTGCCACCTCTTGGCTGGCTTAATCTTCATCATTCAATCAATCAATCTGCCCGTAGAAAGTTTTATGCTCACAAATGGTAAGTTTTCTTCGAATATTATTGTATACCTAAGGCTGGAAATTTCGGCTTGGACGTATTTTTTCTTTTCCATTTCTTCGAGTATCGCCCAGCAATAATGTCAGATTTTCTGCACAATTAATTGCTCTAGTTTTAGTGTAAGGCTTCGAATACCTCTGGGTTTAGCACAAGATTTTGGTCGTATGTACAGCAAACCTTGAAGCCTGATACCTCAGCGGTGGATATAGTCTTTGATTGATTGGCTGTGAGTTAGGGGGGGGGGCTCCCGCCTTGTGTAATTAGTTAACATATCTCCGTTTTTCTGAATCTTGGCCTTCTTCTGGGGCAGTCAAGCCCTGACCCGATGAAACACGGAGTGGTGGAGGGAAGTGAGAGAAGAGACTGTGAGGCAAAGTGAGGGGTTAAGTAGTGAGGCGGTTAGGCAGAGTGAGGTGAGATAGAAGGTGAGGGACCAAGTCACGGGAGGTGAGAGTGCCAGCCAGCAGCAGGAAGCATCAAGCATCTGGTCCTCTCCGTGTCGTCACATCTCAGCAGAGGCTGCATCTCCCTCTTGCTCATGGCATAAATATTTATTATAACATGAATACATTATAAGTCTGGGGCTTCGAAATGAGGGGGGGGCATGGTAGGGGGAGGATGGAGAGGAGACTTTGAGATGAGGAGGGAGATGGTGGGGCAGGATGAACGGTCCCGTCGAGCAGATTTACTCATCATGAGTCTGGGTGGAAGAGAAAGTTTGAAGGAAGGTAAGTTAAAGTAAACAGGGAAGAAATAATAGTTGAGGGGGAGATGCTGATGCCAGAGCCTTATAATAGGGAGAGGAATGAGGGGGGAATAGGGAGGATGGGTGGACTTGCAAGAGCATCACTTACTTATGCACGAACACCGGAGGAAAAGTCTTGCTCTTCATGGCCCGCCTACTATAGCCCTGTTGTACCAGTTGCATTATAATCTACCCATTCTGAAGTGAGATTTTTTGGGGTCAAATCTGGCTTTAAAGTTGTGGATGGAGGGGGTTTCCACAAGTTTGTTCATAGACAGCAATCTCGTGTTGAATTCCCTATTGATGGAATGAACGAAGCGTGTGTGATAAGCACAGGAAACATTGCTCGGAGTGTTGAGTAACGGTGTGTGCAACAGCTATTACCCTGATGACCATTTGTGTGTGTCTCGTAGGCTCTAACGAGGCTTCATCCTGCATCTCGTAGGCTCTTACGAGGCTTCATCCTGCATCTCGTAGGCTCTTACGAGGCTTCATCCTGCATCTCGTAGGCTCTTACGAGGCTTCATCCTGTATTTCGTAGGATCTTACAAGGCTTCATCCTGCATCTCGTAGGCTCTTACGAGACTTCATCCTGCATCTTGTAGGCTCTTACGAGGCTTCATCCTGCATCTCGTAGGCTCTTACGAGACTTCATCCTGCATCTTGTAGGGTCTTACGAGGCTTCATCCTGCATCTCGTAGGCTCTTTTCACACCCTCCATTTATGTATATCGCCGCATGAAGCTTGCTGTATATTTTGTTCAAAAGAGCCAGACATACTGAAACTTTTGTTTGAAGAGAGTTTACGTGATTTCTTTGCGCAGTGGAAAGTCTTAGGAAAGAGACTACAATAGTGGGAAGTCTCACAGAAGACTCCCATAGCGAACACTCCTTCGGCATTCTTATCTTAAACGTACCTCAATGAGGTACCACAAAATTATATGGTTTACATACAATTTTCCACCAACCTTTGGATTTTCAGTCGTTAGGGTCATATGAATTGCAGGAACATGTCAGAAAAAAAAACATGTAGGATGTCTAGAAAAAACTGAATACAGTTTTCAATAGATCCATTTAACTATTACCTAGGCCATAAAAGTTGGGATGTTTTATGTCAACAACACATACTTCTCATAGTGTCAATTCAGGTTTAACTCAAAATCCATTATATTTAAACCAGACCAATTTTTCCATTGCACCATAAGCCTCTATCAACACCATTCAGAGTGCTCTAAAATGAATATATTGAGCCTCTGGACTACAATAAATGTATTTCCGAATCTTCTAAATCCTCATAACAGGCAGCAATATTAGCTGCCTTGGTGCTGCTTCAATCATCTATATGCACTTATAAAAATACGACATATTTTTCAGAATACAAGAAATATTCCATAAAGTTTCACAGATTTTATTAATGTATTTATATTCCGCCTCCAAAGATAATTATATTAGCTCTGTCTCTCTCATTCTCCTTCCCTTCCTCTCCTCTATGCTCTCCCTCTCTCTCTTCTCCACTCTCCCTCTCTCCCTCTTTTCTCCACTCTCCCTCCCTCTCTTTTTTGTCATCTCTCTCTTGAATTTGTGTGTAGCTTGCATGTTGCTCCATGATACATGATGCATTGCGTATCATGTACTTGGAATATCGAGAGCTTTCCAGCTAGCAATTAGCCAACGGATCCATATTTTACCGTCATCGAAAACATGGACCTCACTATTGGTCATCATCTCTGAGCCTTGAAAAGGAGGGTAATGACACCGGAAGCAAGGGTTATTTTTACGGCTATCGATGCGGACCAATGGCACTAATATCCACCAGGTGGTCACACTCGCTACCACTCGCAGGACTCGACCATCAGAGCACGGTAATGTATCTCAAAAAAATATTTGTTGCTGTTACGCTGGAAGTGGGCGCCTTTCTTCCGTAATGGAGGGACTTAGAAAGATTTGTCACTTACTGTTAAAGTGAATCGTTTGTTCTTGACATGGTGAGAATGTCGTATTCAGTTTACCTTGTATGTTGGTATAGCTAATGCTCGCTGGGACGGTGTACAAAAAAGAGGTTGGTCGCACACTTGGGGGGCTCTTTATTTTGTATCGTAAAAAGTACCCTAAATAAGCGAAATATATAAGGAGAGGCAGACAATATAAGAGGAAGAGTTTGTCGTTGAGCCCTTTGTGGTGGCACGATATATTGCATTATAATTCCATATTGGCACACATAGCTACGCTAAATTGGAGGATTAACAAAATTGTGTTTGGACTAAGGAGTACAAATGACAACCGCGCAAGTTTTAATCTAATAATTAAAAGTTTGTCCATTACGGCGAGAGCCTGTTGAGCCTGCCAGTGGCATACAACTTGCATGGAGAGGTAGGCAGGGCGGCGTCTCAACAACACACCCAAGGCTAAATTCATCAGTTTTTCGTGCCGTGGTAAGCACAGAGCTAGTAGCCACCCCTTATGATGCCGCTCCTGCTGCTGCCCCTGCTGCTGCTCCTACTGCTGCCCCTGCTGCTGCTCCTGCTGCTGCTCCTGCTGCTGCTCCTGCTGCTGCCCCTGCTGCTGCTTCTACTGCTGCTCCTGCTGTTGCTCCTGCTACTTCTGCTGCTCATATTGTTCCTGGTGAGTGGCAAACCGATTAAATGAGTCTCTCGTAAGTCTCGCAAGAGAAATAATAAGGGAAAACCTTTGCTCACAGATGTAACTAATTTCTTCGAAACTTACAGCACGATACGTCACATGACAAACGACATCGTCTTTCTCTGGCGCCCACGATAATTAATGTGAGAAATGAATCTTGTCTGAAGAACCGGCGAGTTACCGAACCCAACCTTAGACATTTCCACACTGTATACTGGTCTTCTAGTTGTTGTCATGTTGTTTCGGTCATATTTCTGTTTGGATCTTCTGTCACTTAACGGAGAGATGTACTTCACTACTTCTACTGTTTTTGGTCCTATTGGTATGAGGGTTGTTACGTGGATCCCTGACATCTTCAGTTCCATGAAACTACAGTCTTTTCTGGTCAGCAGGAGCAGCCCCTCCTCCTTCTCTTTTTTTTATCTCACTTTCTCCCCGACCGGCCGAGCGGACAGCACATTGGACTTGTGATCCTGTGGTCCCGGGTTCGATCCCGAGCGCCGGCGAGAAACAATGGGCAGAGTTTCTTTCACTCTATGCCCCTGTTACCTAGCAGTAAAATAGGTACCTGGGTGTTAGTCAGCTGTCACGGGCTGCTTCCTGGGGGTGGAGGCCTGGTCGAGGACTGGGCCGCGGGAACACAAAAGCCCCGAAATCATCTCAAGATAACCTCCCCACCAAAATTTTCGTCCTGAGGGAACATTTGAGAACATTTAGTTTTCTTGAGCGATTTTATATGTGGATTTCTACTTTTGTCCTTGCTGTGACTTTTTCTCCAAGTTTACTTGATTTATTTATTTGTGTACATTTTCATCTGTGGATTCTTACTTACACTCGCCCTTGACCTCCATTCCACTGGCGTAGAAACTTGCTTTGAAAGTGCAGAAAGTGCAGGGGTCAGAGTTTGCCGGAATGGTTGGAATTTGGGTTGTTTAAGATTTTGCTGTGCTTCTATCTGGGGTTGTCGATCTTCTATTCTTGGGATTCTCTCTTCTCTCTCCAGTTATCAAGATGGGAATTGTCGTTCAATCATTACTCCTCTTCCTATGCCTTTTCCTTGCCTATGCTACTTTGGCTCTCTCTTCTTTCCTCATTTCTCTTTGATTAAACACTTCTCAAAATCTTTGTACATTCAGAAATTTGCATTTTTTCGATAGGACTGCCTCTTTTGTGCCTTTGACCCTGAACACAATCTTTATCAGTCGATTTCTTGCTTTCCCGTACGTGCCTATCTTGAAAAACATTCTCTTAATTATTTTAAGAGATTGCTTGTGTAAGATGGGGGGTTGTGCTTGTGAATGACAGGATGTGCTTGAGTGTAAAGATGGGTGTTAGTGATTGAATGGGTGTTTGTGTGTGACTGGAATGTTTGGGGGTTATGGTGAGTGGTTCATAACTACTACCGTTGTCCTCAGTAATGTGTGACTTCATCCTTCATGCTCCTGTAACCATGAGTGTACCCCAGACTATACTTCCTGTGCAGAGCGATCCTTCACAACACTGGCGCAGTCGAGTGAATGTAATAACATGCATATAACATGTAATACATAATAACTATACCCGTGTATGACCGAGTGTATTCTAGCATTTTGTTATTCCCATCATACTAAAAAAATCCACTGCACAAGAAATGGGGGGATAGAACAATTTGGTAATACTGTACCTGCAATCCCTACACATCCAATTCCATTCCTCTTAAACCTTCCTATCCTGCCACAAAACCCCCTATCCACCAGCTGTTTACGTGATGTTCAGGGATGAGGCTCGTAATCCACTTGATGACACCGCCGTGGGAAGCCCGCATATGAACCCCCAATTGGCTTCATAATAACGCTGCCTCGTTACAATGGGCAAGCAAGTTCCCTCGAGGTGGGTATTGTATAAGCTCCCAGGAACAACCAGGGTCAGTTACCGTTGGATATACGTTATATATATATATATATATATATATATATATATATATATATATATATATATATATATATATATATATATATATATATATATATATATATATTTATATATATATATATATATATATATATATATATATATATATATATATTTATATATATATATATATATATATATATATATATATATATAAATATATATATATATATATATATATATATATATATATATATATATATATATATATATATATATATATATATATGTATATACATGCTTGCAGTAGTAGTCGGATGTGTAATTTTAACACAGATATTTTGTAATAACCTCTTTGATTGATTAATGCCGACGGAGACGGCTGGTCACACAATGTCACAAGAATGTAACATTTCAGAAATGTTATAACTTAAATTCAATTCGTTTTAAGCAAGAATACCATGATTTGCTCCGCAGCCAGTTTCATTGTAATTCTTGGAAATTAAACTAATGGAATGGTATTGAGTAGTGGCGTCGCCTGCGGTGTTGACACTTCAAATACTCACCTGCCTTGACACACGTCTTAGAGAGCTAGCGAACCTCTCGTGGTGGTGGGACTGAGGAAATACAACATACAAAGTACCTTCCTCTGGTATATATCTGAGTCGCTTGTAAGCGATTTCCTCAACACCACCCACTAGCAGCGACTGACTTACTTATCCATTGATGGCTCATAAGAGGGTACGAATGTAACAAAGTAAACCGTTAGATACGTATTGAGTGGGCACGCAAACAATAAAAAATATGCACGCAAACAATAGAAAATATGCACGCAATATGGAGTACACGTTGATGGCAGCGTGTCCATACGCAGCTTAACACACGCTTGAGGACAACGCAGACAGCGCTTCTTGAGGACAAAAACATTACTTGAAAAGCATAGTGCAGTTAGACCAACATCATTTCGTAAATGAGACACTTCGAATACCAAGATAGGAAAAATGCTGTGCGACTAATAATGCTTTAAAATTAGCATGAAAAAAGGCTCATCTTCTCGAAACCTTAAAAAGCTCATAAATTGTTACATTTGAAACAAACAATTATAAATAAATTGTAAAAATACGCTGAACATTTTTGCCTGATCGAAACAATTGCGAAAATAGATTTGTCAGAATCAAGAACAAATACAATATCAAGAACTCATCGACCGATATCGCGAGGTTGGTGAAGAAGTACACCCAGCCTCCACATGGTGAAGCTGGGGACAGAAGTGCCCCAGCAGGCAGGTCGACGGCGTCTCCTAAGCTGCTAACAAGCACTCTGCGGGCTACCGCTTGCGGGAATTTTAATAACCCTCAGTTAAATTGTGTTATTAGAGCTGTGTTGTGATGCTGTTGAAGAAGAAGAAGACGGGTGGGAGACCTGCTTTGTTGTGAGAGAGTGAGAAAAGGGAGGGACTGAGCACAATAATAAACACTTCACCAATTACAATATAGAGCTAATTCAAACGACCAGATGTATATATAAGTCATAGTGGGTGAATTAAATATCAGAAGATGATTCTGACTGAAGTGGAGCAGCAGCAGCAGAGAAGAGGGGACGCTGAACACAGCAGACACGAACCCCGCTCTGCGGAAGCAATGCTCTTTAGAACCACTTCAAGTTCCATTCAATTTAGGAATACTTGACGGTGTGTGAACAATGTGGCCTGGGGTATAGGACCCCATGAGATAGTGACAGGTGACTGTTGGGTTGACAGCTGTACACGAGAAATGCTGTAATCAGCGGAAAATCTTTTAATCTTTTAAATCTGCAATCTTTTAAAATTGTTCTTACTAAATAACTGTGCATTGCAGCAATGTTCTAAGTCCGGTGGTCGTATTGCACAATGTACCAGCGCACCGCTATGAAGATAAATTCTCATCCATGGTGCTGGAACATTATGCTCATCGGTACGATTCATTATCACGCAGGAGCTCCACAAATCACACGCAGGCTTAACGGAACATTTGCGAGCTTGACAGGTAACACACACAAGTCTGACAGATTGCATACATGCAATTATTCGCATGTATCGCCAAACATTGACTGACCTGTACAGATAATACGAAACCCGTCACCAGACTCACGAGACCTTCATGGAACACACAAATCTAATTAATATTATTCAGGTTCTTCGTTTGGGAAGAGAGTTGACAAATTAACTCACCAAAGTTAATAATATATATACACTCATCCAAAGACATCAGTTCGCACATAGCACAAACTTTAAGTCTAGTTCGATACGGACATTAACGTGGGCTGTGAAGCCTATCCTGGCTACGGTACAAAGCTCATCGAGGCGTGCTGAAGGGCGACCACAACACTGTTACCGTCATGGTGGGATTCCCTGCTAACAGTAGCTGGCTCTAAGACCTGAGAAAATTATGTACACACGATGTACTACGTCGTCGCTCTTCTTTAAATAAGCCAAACCCAACCTAACCTAACCTAACCTAACCTAACCTAACCTAACCTAACCTAACCTAACCTAACCTAACCTAACCTAATCTAACCTAACCTAACCTAACCCAACCTAACCTAACCAAACCTAACCTAACCTAACCTAACCTAACCTAACCTAACCTAACCTAACCTAACCTAACCTAACCTAACCCAAACACAAACCAAACTTACTTAATCTTACCTAATCCAAATTTAATATAAAGCATTATTTATATATGGTATAGACGAGGTGTGTGACGTCATTATGACGTCGTAATGTTCATTCTGGTGCAGGTTATAGACCCTAGTCTGCCAGGCCACTCTTTGTTATTCATTAATTTCCCTTGTCAACAGAGTGCCTCCGTAATTCATGCTTTTTTTTAGTATTAATCCCATAATTTACTATTTTGACATAACACGTTTTACAGGAATTCAATTTATTCACAGTGACAAATAAAATGAAACAGGGTTTTTCAATATCATTTTTTTGACAAATATTAGTTGCGTGATAAAAAGAGGGAGACTGAAAAAAAGGGAGGGGGGGGAGGCTGTAGCAATGACTAGGTGTGTGCTGGGTGTGGGGAGCTGTAGTCCTGGCCTCATGGTTGGGCTATACACACCTAGCTGAACTGATGAGTCTAACTGCTGCTCTGTTCACTGCCAAACTCACTACCTATGACAGAATGAGCGGGAGTCACATCATTAGACAACCGACAGCACGCAAGGCGAGGCTCAGGTGTTGGCGAGCTTTACCCTTCAGTCCTCTCTTCTTCTCAGCCCCTTTCTTTCTCTCAGCCCCTTTCTCTCTCTCAATCACCTCTTCCTTTCAGCCATCTCTACCTCTCAACCCCCCATTAATCATTTTCTAACTCTCAGTCAATCACGTAAATTTTAACATATGATAGAAAATGCATGAGAAAATGAAAGATAATAGTTTAAAATACTTCAAGAAGACGTAGACAAGCTGCAGATGAAGGTGTGGAAAATGGGAACCAGGAGACAAGCAGTACCATACACAACAGTTAGAACCACTTCGCAATTAAAACAACTAAACAAATAAATCAGAAGTAAACATAACATAAAATCTTCCCCCCGTCTAGAGTCTAGAGTCTTAGATGCATAAATGAATGGATGCCATCAGCAACATATTCTAAAGTGGCGAATATGGGAACAATCTTCATGAACTTAGAAAATGAGGCATTCAGACACTGTACACAACGTATGTGAGACCAGTCCAAGAATTTATACAGCTGCCATCATTAAGTCCCTACCAACTAAAGCATTTATGTGTGAAGTTAAAATGGTACAGAGGTTTGCAATGAGAAAGGTTGAAAGAGATAGATCTAACAACGCATGAAAATGGAAGGGAAAGAGAGTGGAGACATGGTCGAGATTTATAAAATACATATGGAAATATATGAAAATATATATATACATTATATATATTTGTAGTTGAATATGACCGAAAGGGAAAGATTAATAATTATAACACGAATCTTCTCAATATTTCTTACGTTCTTCTTCACTGTCGAGGGTAATTGATAAATTAACTCTCCAAAATTCATTCTTTATTTCTGGTCTGACGTCTGAACGCGTTTCCTAATGCTTATTACATTTTCAAAGACTTAGTTTACACATAAAATTCATCATACTTATACTCGTTTTGGGTAAGGTGATATGGCACAAAAGTTTTGGTGAGGTGACAAAGCTAAGACAGAACACGAAACAATGGGTATGAAAACAAAAGAATGGAGGTAACTGCAGAAGGCCTATTGGCCCATACCTCCTCTTGCTGCTTCTATGTTGGTTCGGGGTCTTGAAGTGGGTAGAATATAGTTGTGCATTAATTGGCTGTTGATTGCTGGTGTTGACTTTTTGATGTGTAGTGCCTCGCAGATGTCAAGCAGCCTGCTATCGCTGTATCTATTGATGATTTATATGTTGTTTGTTTAGACTTCTCTGGTGATGGTCTGGTTGTGGGAAGAGATTACATGTTAATTAAGGAACATATAATCTCTTCCCACAACCAGAGAAGTCTTAACAAAAAACACATAAATCATCAATAGATACAGCGATAGCAGGCGGCATGACATCTGCGAGGCACTACACATCAAAAAGTCAACACCAGCAATCAACAGCCAAATAATGCACAACTATATTCTACCCACTTCATGACTCCGTACCAATATAGAAGCATCAAGAGGAAGTATGGGCCAATAGGCCCTTTGCAGTTACTTCCATTCGTCCCTCTCATTTATCCAATTTATATCCATTGCACCGTGTTCTGTCTTGTGATGGTCAAAAGTTTGTTCACCTCATCCAAAACTGTTGCAACATATCACGTCACCCAAATGCGAGTATATAAGACAAGCTGTTCAATGTTAGCATTAAATAAAACTGTTTAGTGTTTTCAGGTTACAGTTGTATGTGTGTAAACTAAAGTCTTTGAAAATGTAATAAGTTATTACGAAACGCGTTCAAGTGTCGCGTCAGACTAGAAATAAAAATGAATTTTGGAGAATTGATTTTTCAGTTACCATCAACAGTGAAGAAAAATGTAAGAAACATTAAGAAAATTCGTGTTAGAATTAATAATCTTACTCTTTTCGGTCATATTTAATATTCAGGCTTGTTCGCATATATAATATATATATATATATATATATATATATATATATATATATATATATATATATATATATATATATATATATATATATATATATATATATATATATATATATATATATATGTATATATATATATATATATATATATGTATATATATATATATATATATATATATATATATATATATATATATATATATATATATATATATATATATGTCGTACCTAGTAGCCAGAACTCACTTATCAGCCTACTATGCAAGGCCCAATTTGACTAATAAGCCAAGTTTTCATGAATTAATTGTTTTTCGACTACCTAACCTACCTAACCTAACCTAACCTAACTTTTTCGGCTACCTAACCTAACCTAACCTATAAAGATAGGTTAGGTTAGGTTAGGTAGGGTTGGTTAGGTTTGGTCATATATCTACGTTAATTTAAACTCCAATAAAAAAAAAATTGACCTCATACATAATGAAATTTGTAGATTTATCATTTCATAAGAAAAAAATTAGAGAAAATATATTAATTCAGGAAAACTTGGCTTATTAGGCAAATCGGGCCTTGCATAGTAGGCTGACAAGTGCGTTCTGGCTATTAGGTACGACATATATATATATATATATATATATATATATATATATATATATATATATATATATATATATATATATATATATATGTATATTATTAAATATGACCGAAAAAGTAAGATTAATAATTCTAACACGAATTTTCTCAATCTTTCGTACATTTCTTTTCACTGGTGGTGGTAATTCAAAAATCAATTCTCCAAAATTCATTTTTATTTCTAGTCTGACGCGACACTTGAGCGCGTTTCGTAAAACTTATTACATTTTCAAAGACTTTAAAGACATACACAACTGAATAGAACTTACACATCTCCGATTTGTTTATATCTACATTTGAGTGAGGTGGATGGGGTGAGGTGGTATTTAATAAGGTATTAATTTCATCAACACAAGACAGAACACGAAACAATGGGTATTGAATAGAAGTGATTGTAGAAAGCCTATTGGTCCATATTTCTTGATGCTTCTATATTGGAGCGGAGTCTTGAGATGGGTAGAATATAGTTGTGCATTAATTGGCTGTTGATTGCTGGTGTTGACTTCTTGATGTGTAGTGCCTCGCAAACGTCAAGCCGCCTGCTATCGCTGTATCTATCGATGATTTCTGTGTTGTTTACTAGGATTTCTCTGGCGATGGTTTGGTTGTGGGAAGAGATTATATGTTCCTTAATGGAGCCCTGTTGCTTATGCATCGTTAAACGCCTAGAAAGAGATGTTGTTGTCTTGCCTATATACTGGGTTTTTTGGAGCTTACAGTCCCCAAGAGGGCATTTGAAGGCATAGACGACGTTAGTCTCTTTTAAAGCGTTCTGTTTTGTGTCTGGAGAGTTTCTCATGAGTAGGCTGGCCGTT
>NC_091167.1:34875775-34883275 GCF_040958095.1 Procambarus clarkii
TCTCATCAACTTTGCATCATCCGCAAACATCGACATGTAGGACTCTACGCCTGTAAACATGTCGTTAACATATACAAGAAATAGAATTGGTCCCAGCACCGATCCTTGTGGTACTCCACTTGTTACTGTTCGCCAGTCCGACTTCTCGCCCCTTACCGTAACTCTTTGGCTCCTTCCTGTTAGGTAGTTCCTTATCCATTCTAGGACCTTTCCCCCCACCCCCGCCTGCCTCTCGAGCTTGAACAGCAGTCTCATGTGCGGTACTGTATCAAAGGCTTTTTGGCAGTCCAGAAATATGCAGTCTGCCCAACCATCTCTGTCCTGTCTTATCCTCGTTATTTTATCATAGAATTCCAGAAGGTTTGTTAGGCACGATTTCCCTGTCCAGAACCCATGTTGATGTTTGTTCACAAACCTAATGTTCTCCAGGTGTGCAACCAGTCGTAGCCTAATTATTCTTTCCAGTATTTTACAGGGGATGCTTGTCAGTGATACAGGTCTGTAGTTAAGTGCCTCCTCCCTATCTCCTTTCTTGAAGATCGGCACGACATTTGCCTTCTTCCAGCAACTGGGCAATTCTCCTGACATAAGTGACTCATTAAAGATCATTGCCAGAGGCACGCTGAGGGCCTGTGCTGCTTCTTTTAGTATCCACGGTGATACTTTGTCTGGTCCAACTGCTTTAGTTGCATCTAGAGTTGTCAACTGTTTCATTACCTCCTCTGCTGTCACCTCTATATCTGATAGTCTTTCATCTAGGGTAACCCCTTCGAACAATGGGAGCTGCTCAGGCTCGGTAGTGAACACTCCATGGAAACTGGCATTCAGTGCCTCGCAGATTTCCTTGTCACTTTCAGTATATGCCCCCTCTGTCTTCCTTAGTCTTGTCACTTGGTCGTTCACCGACATTTTTCTTCTTATATGACTGTGTAGTAACTTAGGTTGTTTTTTCGCTTTGATTGCAATATCGTTCTCATAGTCCCTTTCCGATGTTCGTCTTATGTTAATGTAATCGTTCCTAGCTCTGTTGTATCTGCTTCTGTTGTCCTCTGTTCTTTGTCTTCTGTACTTCCTCCACTCCCGCCTGCTGGCCATTTTTGCTTCCTGACACTGTCTATTAAACCATGGGTTATTATATTCCTTCTTATTTTTTCCCTTTACCGTTGGTATAAATCTCTCTTCGGCCTCCTGGCATTTCTGTATGACTAGGTCCATCATATCTTGGACTGTTTTTCCTCTAATTTCTTCCTCCCACTGCACTTCACCCAGATAGTCCCTTATCCTCATATAGTCCCCTTTCCTGTAGTCAGCTCTCCTTTCCCAGATCTCTTGTCCCATGGTCATAAGTTTGAATTCCATCATGTAGTCAAAGACTAGGACACAATGGTCACTGGCCCCTAGAGGTATTTCATGCTCTAAATTCTCGATATCTTCTACGTTCTGGGTGAAAATCAGGTCTAATAGGCTCGGTGCATCTCCTCCTCTTTCCCTTGTGTCTTCCTTCACATGTTGTGTCAGGAAATTCCTGTCTATAACATCTACTAATTTTGCTCCCCACGTTTCATCCCCTCCATGGGGATTCCTTGATTCCCAATTTATCTCTCCATGATTTAGGTCCCCCATGATCAGCAGCTTCGCTCTCATTCTGTGGGCTAGTGTTGCTGCCTTCTGCAGTTCAACTATACATGCTTTGTTGTTGTCATCATACTCCTGCCTGAGTCTTCTACTGTTTGGTGGGGGATTGTAGATTACCAAGATCACAATCTTCCTCCCATCTACTGTCAGAGTTCCATGTATGAAGCTTGTGCACTCATTGGTAACTCGATTTCCCAGGTCTTCAAACTTCCATTTCCGCTTTATTAGGAGTGCTACTCCCCCTCCCTGTCTCTGTGTCCTCTCTTTTCGTATCACCTGGTACCCTTCAGGAAAGATTGCATCTGAGATCATGTCATTAATTTTAGTTTCCACAATTGCAACTATGTCAGGATCTGCTTCACTCACTCTTTCTTTTATCTCTTCTGCTTTATTAGATACCCCATCAGCATTGGTGTACCAAACCTTGAGATTCTTCATGGAAACTCTTGTACCAGAGTTCTCCCTTTCTCTGGGGGTCTGGGGGGATCTGGGGGATGTCTGGGGGGTGACTGGGGGCAGAGGGGATCTGGGGGATCTGGGGGGTGTCTGGGGGATGACTGGGGGCGGGGAGGGTCCGGGGGATGTCCGGGGGGATCCAGGGGGTGTCTGGGGGGGTCCGGGGGGTGTATGGGGGGTGAAAGAGTTCAGGAGGGGTGCTTGGGGGGCTACTGGGGGTTGGGCTTCTAGGAAGGTAGGTAGGAGGGTCTGGGGTAGGGCCTGGGTAGGTAGGTCTGGAGTAGGAAGGGCATACTGGGTCTGAAGATTAGGGAGGGCATAGAGGGGTTGGGAGATGGCGTAAGGTTGGGAGACAGATAGAGGTTGAGAGGTTGGGAGGGGGATGGATAGAGGGGGTTGGGGGGACCTCCCACCTCCCTCGCAAGGGTGGGGGGTCACATGGAAGGAGAGGGGATGAGGAGGGGTGAGGGCAGGGCAGGCTTTGGGTGTTGAGGGGATGAGGTCTGGGTGGGTTCTTGGGGTTGAGGGGATGAGGTCTGGATGGGATTTGGGGGTTGAGGGGATGAGAGCTGGGTGGGTTTTGGGGGTTGAGGGGACGAGGGCTGGACGGGTTTTGGGGGTTGAGGTGATGAGGGGGTCCTTGGAATGTGGGATGAATTTGACTCCAGTGGGGTCAGAGGGGTCAAGGGTCCCCTGTGTGTGTGTGTGTGTGTGTGTGTGTGTGTGTGTGTGTGTGTGTGTGTGTGTGTGTGTGTGTGTGTGTGTGTGTGTGTGTGTGTGTGTGTGTGTGTGTGTGTGTTTAAACTATACTTGATACATTCCAGCGAACCTGTATTCATTATGTTATCCGGTAATTGGTTTCATAACTCTACAGCCCCATTTCCAAACCAGTATTTACCCAGGTCTTTCCCGAGTATAAACTTATTCAGTTTACATCCACTGTTTCGTGTTCTATTTTGTGTTGATACATGTAAAATCATAATTATATCCTTTTTATTATGTCTTTTCATCAATTTAAATAGTTCACTTATGTCTTTTTAGAGACTAAATAAAGCTGTTTTTTAATCTTTTTTCATAATTAGTGTTTCTAATGCATAGGAATAACTTTGTCATCCTTCCCTGTTTGCATTCAAATGGACTTATGTTCATTCTATAGTACGGAGAACATATTCTAAATAGGGCCTAATACGAGCAAGATTTTGAGTCTTCCAAATTTATTTTCTGCTCTGAAGGGGTAACGGGATGTAAGGAAAAGTTAACTTTCTTTTGTAGAAAAGTTACATTTACTAAATTTAATTTGTAAATTAACTTCAGATTGCTTCTATAGTACTCGTCCTAGGTCCTAAAAATACCATGGGATATCTTTTGATATAATTCAGTCGTCTAGTTGCATCAGAAGGAAGTCATCGAGCAATCAGCAAAGGTGATTCGTTATAGGCATATGAAAAAGTTATTGAACTATTGCACAATCCAATCAGCTTTCGAGAGGAAATGAAAATGGCCGTTAGGAACAGAAAATGACATCATCTTATCATTCGCATCAAGAGGAATTGGTCAGAATCCCTGTAGCAATTTTTAACTGGAAGGCATAGAAGGAAGCAGATACTCTGCGTCGTTCTATGCTGAACAATAAATCATTTAAAACTGGAAATGGGAACTAACTGGGTTTTGTTACACTTCCTGCATGAAGTCTATTACTGGCCTCCAACTCCCATCTCATTGTGACACTAGAATTAATGGTACAGTTCATAGTGAGTTACTGGTCTCATTAAACCTTCTCTTAGCATATCGTCCACTTATCTATCAGCTAACGCTCTCTGTGAGTAGAGAAAGGATAAACTGGAACATAAACTGACCTAGTTCAAGAGAAATTCTGTATGTGACAAGAAGTGTGAGTCCTAGATTTTGTTTTGGCCAAGTTACAACCGCTATGTTTTCGTTCAGAATATTTAGACATTGCATCTGGGAGTCATGGAAGTCAATAGAACTGAGATGCTGTACATTAACCTCTGGCGGAGATTTACTTTCTGTTAACGTGAGTGCATCTGCTTCTAGTTCCACAAATACGTCGTCCACCACTTTCACCACTAACGAGTAATGAGCGAAATCTACAAGGCCAATGATCGACTAGTGATTGATATGGGCGCTGTTAGTATTTGCTACGTGTACCATCCTGCATAACATTCAAAGAAGGTTCTATATATAAATATATATATAATATATATGTGTGTGTGTATATACTTCCCCTTAAACAAGTAACTATGAGTTATGACATGCGACAACTTCAAGCACTCTTGGAATTGGAACTCTAACTAAGAGATTGAGGAAGCAATAGTGTGTTGATGGTCAGAGATCCAATGACCTGAGAGATGGAAGCTACCATGCGAGTTAGATAACGAGAATATGTTCGTGCGACTTCTTGCAGATAATCTCTATACTCATTGTCCTTTATGGCTGTACAGTTACGTTGTTTCAAACAAGTGCTAAGTTTATTAAGGGTTGTACTGTAACTTGAAGTGTTAAACCACAGCTTGTCAAGTGTTTAAATTAAACTTTGCCCTGAGGGGCGAGTTTATTGGGCAGCGCCACTCATCTTGTGAGTGGACACACCGCCATAGCACCATGTACCCAAAAGGAAGAAAACCCGCTGCGTTGTTCATCCTGTCACTTGTATCCAGACACAGCTGGGACTTGCTTAACTGTCTCCGATAAATATTTTTGTTATGGACTGGCTCCTCACCATTACAATGTTATCCATGGTCACCTTCTTACCTTGAGGCTACCTCGAGGAGGTCCCGGGGATCAAAGGCCCCGCGGCCCGGTCTCAGACCAGGGCTCCCGGTTGGTTGTCTGGACAAGCAGGCTGATGGACGCGGCTGCTCGCAGCCTAACGTATGAATCACAGCCTGGTTGATCAGGTATTCTATGGAGGTGTAGGTCGAGTTGTCTCGTAAGCACTGTGAAAGACGGGCCAATTTTGCCCTCTGTTTTTCAATGGGGTTATTTTGCACATCCTGCCATGCCTATAGGTTTCATGTGATGTAATCTCCATGTTCAGATTTTAAACCAGTCCGTCTAATATTTTCCACGTGTAGAGTATTATGTATCTTACTCGCCTGCGCTCAAGAGAATACAAATTTAGAACTTTTAATCGGTACTAATAATTTAGATGACTTATAGAGTGAATTCTAGCGGTAAAAGATTCTTTGTACTCTCTTTAGGTCAGAAAAATATCCGGTTATAAGGGGTTTGTAGTGAATTCGGATATCGACCCAGTGGCTTGTGGATTGCGAACCGCGAACACTATCCGCTTGGCCGGATGACCCATTTATGTGTGTGTGTGTGTGTGTGTGTGTGTGTGTGTGTGTGTGTGTGTGCGTGTGTGTGTGTGTGTGTGTGTGTGTGTGTGTGTGTGTGTGTGTGTGTGTGTGTATGTGTGTGCGTGTGTGTGTGTGTGTGTGTGTGTGTGTGAATGACTTGGGCTCCAAGACCCTCATCATCCCACCATTAACCAATTTACACCCAAACGAGTCAAGCGATTGTTAGCGGGCCGTTATAGCTAGCGGGCAGTGGCCAACTACCTAGACTAAATAACGTTCAATGCTACGTTTTTATTAGTAATATCATATTCCCAGATCTCCAGTGTGGTTACTACCTGAAGAACGAAGCGGTGTAATACGACAAATCGATGTTTTTTCACCTAAACGACCAAATTATATTACTGTGACATTTAGTGTTTAATTTGGCAACAGTGCCAGAGGTCCAAGTTGCCTCCAGAGGTCATGGTCTCCTAGTCATCAGTGTGATTGTTCCATCATTGTGTGTCGGCAGTATGATTGTTATAGTAGCTAATATATTTTCCTTGGACTTGTTGAACTAATATTTTGAATATTGAATGCTATAAAGTGGTGATCATATGACTAAATCTACTCCCAGGATGTTATATATTTTCGTTCTCCCATGGTGCCAGCATCTTCTCTTCCTCACCCACGGTGCCTGCATCTTCTCTTCCTCTCCCAGGGTGCCAGCATCTTCTCTTCCTCTCCCATGGTGCCAGCATCTTCTCTTCCTCTCCCACG
The DNA here is from genome assembly GCF_040958095.1 of Procambarus clarkii. Taxonomy (NCBI): domain Eukaryota; kingdom Metazoa; phylum Arthropoda; class Malacostraca; order Decapoda; family Cambaridae; genus Procambarus; species Procambarus clarkii. Next base: position 34,881,946 of record NC_091167.1, read on the forward strand.
GTGCCAGCATCTTCTCTTCCTCTCCCACGGTGCCAGCATCTTCTCTTCCTCTCCCATGGTGCCAGCATCTTCTCTTCCTCTCCCACGGTGCCAGCATCTTCTCTTCCTCTCCCACGGTGCCAGCATCTTCTCTTCCTCTCCCATGGTGCCAGCATCTTCTCTTCCTCTCCCATGGTGCCAGCATCTTCTCTTCCTCTCCCATGGTGCCAGCATCTTCTCTTCCTCTCCCACGGTGCCAGCATCTTCTCTTCCTCTCCCACGGTGCCAGCATCTTCTCTTCCTCTCCCAGGGTGCCAGCATCTTCTCTTCCTCTCCCAGGGTGCCAGCATCTTCTCTTCCTCTCCCAGGGTGCCAGCATCTTCTCTTCCTCTCCCAGGGTGCCAGCATCTTCTCTTCCTCTCCCAGGGTGCCAGCATCTTCTCTTCCTCTCCCAGGGTGCCAGCATCTTCTCTTCCTCTCCCAGGGTGCCAGCATCTTCTCTTCCTCTCCCAGGGTGCCAGCATCTTCTCTTCCTCTCCCAGGGTGCCAGCATCTCCTCTTCCTCTCCCATGGTGCCAGCATCTTCTCTTCCTCTCCCATGGTGCCAGCATCTTCTCTTCCTCCCCCATGGTGCCAGCATCTTCTCTTCCTCTCCCATGGTGCCAGCATCTTCTCTTCCTCTCCCACGGTGCCAGCATCTTCTCTTCCTCCCCCATGGTGCCAGCATCTTCTCTTCCTCTCCCATGGTGCCAGCATCTTCTCTTCCTCTCCCACGGTGCCAGCATCTTCTCTTCCTCTCCCACGGTGCCAGCATCTTCTCTTCCTCTCCCAGGGTGCCAGCATCTTCTCTTCCTCTCCCAGGGTGCCAGCATCTCCTCTTCCCCTTCCACGCTGCCATCCTCGCCCTTCCCAGAAATTGTGTAAACGATAAAGATAATTAGAACAGGAAATGCAGTGCATCACGATCACTCTACCATTTTCTTTCTCTCTCTCTCTCTCTCTCTCTCTCTCTCTCTCTCTCTCTCTCTCTCTCTCTCTCTCTCTCTCTCTCTCTCTCTCTCTCTCTCTCTCTCTCTCTCTCTCTCTCTCTCTCTCTGAGCAGAAATGAATGGTCTACCATCCAAAAGTGGTCATCCTGTTTCCTTGATTCTATGTGTATGTGTATTTCCTATTTGTTCCTGCAGGATCGAGCTGTTAGCGCTTGGGAACCTGCTTTCTAACCTATTTTTCGCTATCATATCTACTATGTATATATATATATATATATATATATATATATATATATATATATATATATATATATATATATATATATATATATATATATGTCGTACATAGTAGCCAGAACTCA
>NC_091167.1:34885775-34918275 GCF_040958095.1 Procambarus clarkii
GACGACTTAACCTACCTATCCTAACCTAACCTAACTTTTTCGGCTACCTAACCTAACCTAACCTATAAAGATAGGTTAGGTAGGGTTGGTTAGGTTCGGTCATATATCTACGTTAATTTTAACTCCAATAAAAAAAATTGACCTCATACATAATGAAATGGGTAGCTTTATCATTTCATAAGAAAAAAATTAGAGAAAATATATTAATTCAGGAAAACTTGGCCTATTAGGCAAATCGGGCCTTGCATAGTAGGCTGAGAAGTGCGTTCTGGCTACTAGGTACGACATGTATATATATATATATATATATATATATATATATATATATATATATATATATATATATATATATATATATATATATATATATATATATATTATTAAATATGACCGAAAAAGATCTGTAGGGTAAGGCAGGTCCTAGTCAACAACGGCTTCTCCAATGGTTTCGTCAAAGACATCATAAGAAGGAAAGTGAAACGCCATGCAACCTCTGAAGAGACAACTAACACAACACCTATACCCCCTATTAGACTATTTTACAGGAACTTCTTTTCCACAGCTCATAAAACGGAGGAAAGGGTCCTGAAAGATATTGTTAATAGAAACGTTATCCCTACAGACAAAAATCAGAGGATACAACTGACGATTTACTATAAAACCAGAAAAACGGCCAGCCTACTCATGAGAAACTCTCCAGACACAAAGCAGAACGCTTTAAAAGAGACCAACGTCGTCTATGCCTTCAAATGCCCTCTTGGGGACTGTAAGCTCCAAAAAACCCAGTATATAGGCAAGACAACAACATCTCTTTCTAGGCGTTTAACGATGCATAAGCAACAGGGCTCCATTAAGGAACATATAATCTCTACCCACAACCAAACCATCGCCAGAGAAATCCTAGTAAACAACACAGAAATCATCGATAGATACAGCGACAGCAGGCGGCTTGACGTTTGCGAGGCACTACACATTAAAAAGTCAACACCAGCAATCAACAGCCAATTAATGCACAACTATATTCTACCCACCTCAAGACTCCGCTCCAATATAGAAGCATCAAGAAATATGGACCAATAGGCTTTCTACAATCACTTCCATTCAATACCCATTGTTTCGTGTTCTGTCTTGTGTTGATGAAATTAATACCCTATTAATGCCACCTCACCCCATCCACCTCACTCAAATGTAGATATAAACAAATCGGAGATGTGTAAGTTCTATCCAGTTGTGTATGTGTAAACTAAAGTCTTTGAAAATGTAATAAGTTTTACGAAACGCGCTCAAGTGTCGCGTCAGACTAGAAATAAAAATGAATTTTGGAGAATTGATTTTTGAATTACCACCAACAGTGAAAAGAAATGTACGAAAGATAGAGAAAATTCGTGTTAGAATTATTAATCTTACTTTTTCGGTCATATTTAATAATATATGTCTACAGGAAAGACTGCTACTAAAATATACTAATATATATATATATATATATATATATATATATATATATATATATATATATATATATATATATATATATATATATATATATATATATATATAAAGAAGTAGATCCCCTTGATCGATTCTTGCGTAGGTTAGACATATATATGAATGAGATAGGATGGATATAAATAGGAGCTGCCTTCGACAGCAATATATATATATATATATATATATATATATATATATATATATATATATATATATATATATATATATATATATATATATATATATATATATTTATATATATATATATATATATATATATATATATATATATATATATACAGTATATATATATATATATATATATATATATATATGTATATATATATATATATATATATATATATATATAATTATTTATATATTAAATGAGTTCATAAAGTGCCGGTATAGCACGTATAAAAATTGCACAACCACAAAAGCATGAAAATATTTTGACATAGTGAAAAGGTAGAAACAAAAGAACACATATATTTTACATTGGACTTGATATGACTAGGTTTTATTAGGATCTATAAATCGAAGTTCCCTCTGCTAGGCACTGCATTGTAGTGTAGTCCCCAGTGTATTATCTAAAATAATAACATATATTATTTTAGAATCGACTTAACATGGGTAATAATTATTTACGATAACATGTAAACTAAATGAATCCTGCAAGTGAAAGTTATGTTATACATTTAAGTACATAGCTAATAACTTATTTATTCCCTTAAGCATATACAAAAGGGTGAAACTTCAACTCTCGTTACTGCCATAATGCCAACGAAAACCTGTAGAGGAAGCTCTGGACCAAGCTCGATGCTTCCCAACAAGATTTCTCCTCAGTGTTCCAGGAACCGGCGAGCTGCAGATATGTCGCTTCACAGTGCACTCTATCCAGGTGCTGGGGGCGTAAACTTCAGCTGTAGTGGCTGCTCCATTGTTCCCCACCCCCTCTCTTGCTAACATTTAATCGCCACAGCTATTGTCTGCAGCCTGCAAGTCGCGTAATTCTGGGGTTCCAAGATGCATTACAACCCGATTCGCCTCCCTCTGAATCCCCCTTATCTGCCAGTGCGTCGTTGTGTAATATATGCCGTTTTGCATGAGTGAAAGAAGCCGATTATATATTTACTGAGTTCGCTCAGCGAACGGAAAAGAGAAACAAATATATCATTAATATAGGTCTTATTTTCACCCATTTTTTGGTATATGCTGAAGTCAACAGAGCGTAATAACTTTGAAATATGAGATGTAACGACAATGGCTGCTCAGATTGCTTTCAGCGTGTGAGAGTGACGAGGCCAGTAATATTCCCAGCTGTGTAGCTGTGTGTGTGGGGGGTAGGGAGGGACTGTGATGGAGCTACCGATATGCCTTAGTCTGGTGACGACTCGTTTCCTAAAGTTATTATCCAGTGCTTACGTTGCTGTCTGTATATCTGTAAGAAGCCGCTTCTCTATGAGGTCTGTCTAGCACAAGTCTTGTTAAGAGCATGGAAGGAACCTCGAGATGGAGCGCCGTACTTACACACACACGTCCTTTCTATAGGAAATTGATGATGTCCAAGACGCTGTTTCCTGTCAGCTTAGCTCTAACATTTACACTTAAAGGTCCTCAAGCACCTGAAAAATAATCGAAGCTGCAACAGTCATAAACATATTGATGACAGCCAAACTGACCTTTCCAGCAGACCTTTTTTGTAGTTCGCCTTGAAAATTCTTCAAACAGTCACGTAAAAGACAAACTAGTTCTACGTAACAGCCACTGAGAACTGCACACCAAAATAGTCGTGTATGAAATTGCCTGACGCATGCATGCACGCCATATGTCCCGGAAACTAGAGCACTCACAGATACAATGAAAGATTTCTTAAAATACTGGAGTCATGTTTATCAAGGCTGAAAACAAGTATTTTCACTAAAATGTCAAAATATGTTGTCGACCCGACAGCATTTCTATTTACTACAAAACGTTGAGGAACGAGAAGTCAATTGTATTCATTTCTTGCACCTTAATTAATTTTAGGAGTCATCCTTTGAGAATTTTGATTTGAACACACACACACACACACACACTGTTCTCAAAGGAATTGATAGTGTAGATAAAGGCAGACTCATTAATACAAGGGACACACGCACTAGGGGACACAGGTGGAAATTGAGTGCCCAAATGAGCCATAGAGACATTATAATTTTTTTTTTAGTGTCAGAGTAGTTGACAAATGGAATGAATTAGGAAGTGATGTGGTGGAGGCTGTCTCCATACACAGTTTCAAGTGTAGATATAATAGAGCACAAGAGGCTAGGGAACCTGTACATCAGTTGATTGACGGTTGAGAGGCGGGACTAAAGAGCCAGAGCTCATCCCCCGCAAGCACAACCAGGTGACTACAACTAAGTACACATTCCTCCATCCGTGACATGCATGGTGAGCCCACAGTTGCGTGGATAATAATATTTCAAATATTTCATTCAATTGGATTATAGTGCAGCCCCGGGGAAGATTTAAGGACTCCGTAACTATCACTTTGAATATTATTTTATTAAGAGCCTATTTTTCATATTTTTTCCTCCACATAAATCTTTCCAACCGAGAAAGCTGCAGTATTAAATGCAATGACAATAATATTATTTACTTGTTTGGTCAGCACAGCAACCGGTCCAGGCAATGTGATGTAGTCATTGCACGAATTCGCCTTGGCTATAGGCACATCTGGCAGGTTAGTGAGCCTGAGCCACTACCAGAATACTCAGATTGTAAACTCTGTGACAAACCTTGAATGCATTCACTAGAACACTATATTGTTGAATGTGAAAGCGTAAAAGATTTTAGACCTCCTGGTCTATTATACCACCAACTTTGTAACTATTTCATTGAATCTGGTGCACTGGACGACATCCTAACAATTTATCCAAAATTTGCTTGTCCATTTTAAAGACTGAAGAAAAATTGTATTTATATTATTTTTAAGCTGCATCTCTTACGATTCCATCCCTGCCCTTGTGTGGCAGTGCACAATTGAAAATTATATTTACATATTCATACGTTGAAACATTGATTGTAACCATGATATATATATATATATATATATATATATATATATATATATATATATATATATATATATATATATATATATATATATATATATATATATATCGTGTGTGTGTGTGTGTGTGTGTGTGTGTGTGTGTGTGTGTTTACTAGTTGTGTTTTTGCGGGGGTTGAGCTTTGCTCTTTCGGCCCGCCTCTCAACTGCCAATCAACTGTTAACTAACTACTTTTTTTTTTCCCCACACCACACACACACACCCCAGGAAGCAGCCCGTGACAGCTGACTAACTCCCAGGTACCTATTTACTGCTAGGTAACAGGGGCACTTAGGGTGAAAGAAACTTTGCCCATTTGTTTCTGCCTCGTGCGGGAATCGAACCCGCGCCACAGAATTACGAGTCCTGCGCGCTATCCACCAGGCTACGAGGCCCCCCACACACATGTGTGTGTGTGTGTGTGTGTGTATGTGTGTGTGTGTGTGTGTGTGTGTGTGTGCTTCAGCCTACTGTTTAGACCTATTTTCTTGTGTATGACCCTCTGTCCTGCGTGACAGTGAATATCAGCATTATCCTCATTTTAATAAGACTTAATTGAAATCCTCAGATTGGTCAAAATTGTAGTTAAATTTAATTTTGTCAATAGAGACGTTAATAATAATAAAAACCAAACGAGAGTGGGTAATGGGTTACGATAATGATGTTTCTTCACCATAAACCTGGTTCTTGACGAATTTTTGTTTAAATTGGATTTTTACACTTGCAGTCTTGTTAAATAAAATTAATTTAAATGTGATTTGCTAGATAATTAATGTTTTTATACTAACAATGATTATAATAAGCTTAATTTTATCACTTGAATGAAATTCACTTTTGAGTTGCTATTAAGTGCATAAGCTCTTTTCTTTCTAATTATTTTTCTCTTTTGTGTGTTTCCATTTTACACTGGTTTGTCTCTTTCTCTTCCTCTCTTCATTTCTCCTCCTTTTCCTTTTGCTCGTCATCTTTTCTTGTTTCTTACTCTTTTCATCTTCTGTCTTTTTCTCTCTCCCTTTCATTTTTTTCTCTGTCTTCTTTCTCTGTTTCTCTCTTCCACACTATTTCTCTATTTTCTCTTTTTTTGCCTATCTCATTGTTTCTATCTTTTTTCCCTCATTTTGTATTATCTTTTCTTCTCCTCTTTACTACAAACAGGATAGAGCATCAAGTTTTATGTTTGATGGTTGCAGGTTACAAACACTTTCTTCCAAAGTTTTCTTCTTTGATGATAAGTTTCGTTTTAACACGGAAGCATTCTTCCTTGCGTTCGTATGTCTTGATGCTTCACAAATGTTTCCTACCTACGATGCCATCGACAAAGCCTGGAAACTGTTCTCACATAACCAACCTTCGGCGATTTTACCCAGAGCATCATAGGAGAGTCATGATTGGCCTAGTGCCCTTTTTCCCCCCTTGAAGTGTAACACAGCCCTAATGACCCTTGGGGGTCACCTCAAGAAAGAAAACCCCACCTCAAGAGGTGGGAAATCACCTCAAAGGTAACCCTTCTTCACCAAGTCTGTCTTATTCACTCTTGTGTTGATGATATCCTCAAAATGCATCCCGAGTCTGCCAGTGCAGACTGCCTATCACATGCCTCTGTATGACTAACCATCCTGTGTGATGGGGATTTTTTTAGCATCACCTAGTTAGCTTTTTTGACACAATGTATTCCACTTCATATAGTCTAGGGTAGCTGCACAGATCACGACGGCTTAATCTGTATTTATTAAAACGTTTACGATCTCTGAAGTGCTACTAACTCGTCTATAACCCATCACTTTCAGATCACCTGATATCAACATGTGTAAACTGTTAAAGAACTCTTGCTACGAACATAAGAAACTCTTCCAGATCTCTTGCTACGAACAAAGAAACTCTTTCCAGAACTCTTGCTTCGAACAAAGAAATTCTTCCAGAACTCTTGCTACAACCACAAGAAACTCTTTCCAGAACTCTTGCTGCGAACACAAGAAACTCTTCCAGAACTCTTGCTACAAATGTTCTTCCAGACCATTTTCCACAAACACCTGTAAACTCTTCCAGGCCACCTGTTTCCAACATCTCAATTCTAGTTTCCATTTGAAGAGCAATTTCTCCACGATGATGAAGCTTATTGTCATGGAGCGTAAAAGGGTGAAGTTGCTGGAAGCTCGAAAAATCACTGATGGGTTGGCCTGGAAATTCAAAAGGGCTCCTCCTCATCGACAGTCTCTGGCGAATTATAGATCAGGCGGTGAAGATGCGTAAATCTCGCGCCGGGGAAGATGGTAGCACGGTCTGCAGACTAGCAATGTCTGCAGGCTGGTATTGTCTGCGGGTTATTATGGTTTGCAGGCTGGCCCGGCCTTAGTATGGTCACCAGGCTAACAAGACAAGCAGAGCTAGCATGATCTGAAGGCTAATATAGCTAGTTGGTTAGTATAGCCTGCAGGCTAGCATAGCCAGTGCCTAGTTGACCCCAAAGGGAACTATATTAGATCATTGCTGAAAACTTAGCAAAAGCCAAAAAACAAGAAGAATCTTATTTATTTGTATAAAATCCACAGTCCTTTTGTAGAACGAACAGCCGCACTATACCTTTAACTAAACCTTTGATCTTTAAACCACCTCGCTATCTCTCTCTCTCCCTCTCTTTCTCTCCCTCTCTCTCTCTCTCTCTCTCTCTCTCTCTCTCTCTCTCTCTCTCTCTCTCTCTCTCTCTCTCTCTCTCTCTCTCTCTCTCTCTCTCTCTCTCTCTCTCTCTCTCTCTCTCTCTCTCTCTCTCTCTCTCTCTCTCTCTCTCTCTCTCTCTCTCTCTCTCTCTCTCTCTCTCTCTCTCTCTCTCTCTCTCTCTCTCTCTCTCTCTCTCTCTCTCTCTCTCTCTCTCTCTCTCTCTCTCTCTCTCTCTCTCTCTCTCTCTCTCTCTCTCTCTCTCTCTCTCTCTTGCTCTCTCTTGCTTTCTCTCACTGCTCCCTTCTCTATATTTCTCTCTATTTTCCTAAACTAATACCTTGGCTACTTAAGAATGTCACTGCTCTTGCTAATCAAACTGCAAGCTAAGAGCTGTTATCACACGTCAGCTCATCTGGACCCTGTCTCAAGTTAATTATTGTTTTAATAAGCTTATTGTCTAGGTTCCATGAAGAATAAAACGTCATTTAGGTGCTGGGTGTTTCAGATCAGGGGCCCACCAGGCTATTTGTGGTCAGGGCCAACCTGGGTGCTCGGGTACGGAGCCCAACAGGGTGTTTGGGTCCATGGACCCAAGAAGGGCAATTACAGGTCTTCTGATGTTTTACCACTTACTGGTAAAGTGTTTCGTGAATTGCTCTTTGATCTATTTTCCTATGGGTTTCTCAAGTGTTTCGCGGTAAAACTGTGGTGTGAACCCCACAGTTTTACTAGTCGGTTTGGAGACGTCCTAAATCTACACAAATAAATCCCCGGAGCTATGACAGATAATCAGTAGAACTTAAGACAAGTGGCTTGAGTGTTGGAAAAATACCATACTTTAGGAAAATACTAAAATGGAAATTTCGAAGACTGGATAAAAATTCGTAGTCCACGTAAGCTCCCAGAGTCTTCAAAAGCCCCCAGGTTCTACGAAAGCCCCCAGGGTCTACAAAATCCCTCAGGGTCTACAAGAGCCCTCAGGGTCTACAAAAGCCCCCAGGGTCTACAAAAGTCCCCAGGGTCTACAAAAGCCCTCAGGGTCTACAAAAGCCCCAGGGTCTACAAAAGCCTCTAGGGTCTACAAAAGCTCCCAGAGTCTACAAAAGCCCCCAGGGGCTACAAAAGCCCCCAGGGTCTACAGAAGCCCCAGGGTTTACAAAAGCCCCCAGGGTCTACAAAAGCCCCCCAGGGTCTACAAAAGCCCCCAGGGTCTACAAAAGCTCCCAGAGTCTACAAAAGCCCCCAGAGTCTACAAAAGCCCCCAGGGTCTACAAAAGCCCCCAGGGTCTACAAAAGCCCCCAGGGTCTACAAAAGCCCCCAGGGTCTACAAAAGCCCCCCAGGGTCTACAAAAGCCCCCCATGGTCTACAAAAGCTCCCAGAGTCTACAAAAGCTCCCAGGGTCCACAAAAGCCCTCAGGGTCTACAAAAGCCCCCAGGGTCTACAAAAGCCTCCAGGGTCTACAAAAGCCCCCCCAGGGTCTACATAACCTCCGTGAACCAGCCTCGGAGCAGCGGGAGAGAAAGCCTCATTCCAGCGGGAAAAGAAGCCTCGTGTAGGGGGCGGAGGCCCCTGGACAGGGATAGAACACCGTGCCACATCTCTAAAATGCTCCCGTGAAAAGCTGCATTCCAAAAACGCCACGATAGTTTTGGATAAAACATTCCAATACATAACTCTGGTATTTACGATAGATAATTGTTTTTATAGGCTAGAACAAATATTTTTAGCTTGGCCAATTTAATTTTAACTTTTCAGCTTTCATTGGCAAATAATGCAGCTTGTAGCCATACGCAGCTGTTTCTGGCTCTGGCATGGCTCATTACCACTCATATTGCGAAAAGTTAGTGATTTATGAGCAGAATTTGAACACCTGTGTCCCCTAACAGATAAGCCGCGTTGAATCTGTGTTATCTTCGTCCGATTCGGTTGTTCCATGGATTTGTCGAGTCAGTTTCCTGGGGTGGAGAAGGGAACACTTTATATCCTGCCACTGGGATACTAGTACCAGGTGGATATTGTACTGTGTTGGGTGTTTAGTTGGGTGTGGAATGAGTTTATGTGGGGGTGAGGGGACGCTGTGTGGTGTTTGCGTGAGGTGGAGCATGATGCGTGTGTGAGGGCCATGTGGTGAGTTTGTGAGGGCCATGTGTTGAGTCTGTGAGTGTGTGTGAGGGCCGTGTGGCGAGTCTGTAAGTGTTCGAGAGGGATGTGTAAGAGTCTGTGAGGTGGGACGTGAGTATGTGGGGTTGTGAGGTGCAACTCTTGGTAGCAGACAACTAGTCACATCCGTCGACGACATCCGAACGTGTCAACAAGCCTCTGGTGCTGACGGAACAAAAGTCTACCATCGACATGATGGTCCAAATAAGCATATAATTAGCAAGTTCGAGACTGCTGATGAGCTGTTGACAGACTTCTTGGCAATAATAACTTACTAACCAATCGTGGAGAAACTTCTTCACTAATCTCCGAGCAGGTTGAAATTAGCCAAGCGTCGACCTCCTACCTTCACTGAAGGCTTAAGAGTAACATTCAAGAACTACTCACAAGCTACATTCACCAGCGGTATATACGTTACTTTCAACACTTGCCTATAAGCTTTCATTGCCTACCGCTAATAAGCTGTCATCGCCTGCGACTGACGAGCGGTCATCATCAACCGCTCATAGCTGTCATTGCATAATTCTAACAAAATAATCTAAGAAACCGATCATCATCTAACCAAATTCAGTATAATCTATCTACCTTTTCGTTAACCTACAGGGCATAAATCACCCTCCCCTCTGATCAGGCTCTTAGACCTAAGACCTGTGAAAATTATGAGCCTCTTCACATCAATGGTACTCCTCAAACTAACTTAACCTAATCTAACCCACCCTCACCAACCTAACCTAACCCACCCTCACCACCCTAACCTAACCCACCCTCACCAACCTAACCTAACCCACCCTCACCACCCTAACCTAACCCACCCTCACCAACCTAACCTAACCCACCCTCACCAACGTAACCTAACCCACCCTCACCAACCTAACCTAACCCACCCTCACCAACCTAACCTAACCTAACGTGCTAACTGTACAAGCCCGTGAACGTTGAGATCGAACCCCAAGAACCCTCCTCCCTACCCCATCTAAGTCACTCTTCCCCCAGCTGCTAATAATGGAGAGTCACAGTAATTGCCGTGAGTAGGGCGGCGGAACCCGAGTAAACAGTCGCTTCATTACCTGCGGACCGTCGGCGAACGCTTATTAAAGACAAGCGTGAGCAAAGGTAAATACCAGGCACTTCACCAGCGCTGGGGTCGGCAGGGGTCTAGGGAGGCAGCCAGAGCGGCTTAGGAGTGTTAACTGGTGGGAAAATGGACCTTATGTTAGGGGGGTAAAATTGATTGTGTGGTGTAGGTAGAGTGATCGTGGCCAGGTGGAGGAAGGGAGGGTGGGAAGGGTGGAGGGCGTGGCCAGGTGATGGAAGGGGGGGGGGGACAAGGGTGTGGCTACGTGATGGAAGGGAAGAAGGGTGTGGCCAGGTGGGTCACGTCAATTAAAGGGTGCTCCTGTGTCCCTCTTGTAACGTCAGATTCGCGACGCATTCACGCCTCCCAAGGTGTTGTGTGGCAGCACCCTGGGATTGTGGTAGCACCCTGGGATTGTGGTAGCACCCTGGGATTGTGGTAGCACCCTGGGATTGTGGCAGCACCCTGGGATTGTGGTAGCACCCTGGGATTGTGGCAGCACCCTGGGATTGTGGTAGCACCCTGGGATTGTGGCAGCATCCTAGGATTGTGGCAGCACCCTGGGATTGTGGCAGCACCCTGGGATTGTGGTAGCACCCTGGGATTGTGGCAGCACCCTGGGATTGTGGTAGCACCCTAGGATTGTGGCAGCACCCTAGGATTGTGGCAGCATCTTAGGATTGTGGCAGCACCCTAGGATTGTGGCAGCACCCTGGGATTGTAGCAGCACCCTGGGATTGTGGCAGCACCCTAGGATTGTGGCAGCACCCTGGGATTGTGGCAGCACCCTAGGATTGTGGCAGCACCCTGGGATTGTGGCAGCACCCTAGGATTGTGGCAGCACCCTGGGATTGTGGCAGCATCCTAGGATTGTGGCAGCACCCTGGGATTGTAGCAGCACCCTGGGATTGTGGCAGCACCCTAGGATTGTGGCAGCACCCTGGGATTGTGGCAGCACCCTGGGATTGTGGCAGCACCCTGGGATTGTGGCAGCACCCTGGGATTGTGGCAGCACCCTGGGATTGTGGCAGTACCCTGGGATTGTGGCAGCACCCTGGGATTGTGGCAGCACCCTAGGATGTTATTTGACATCCAAGAGTTAGCAAGTCATTTTCTAATACTTCAATAATACTTTTGTACTATATATATAGTTTTCTCACCCTATCTTGGCCCTAACATAATAAATATATGTATTATACTAGGCCTTACAATGCTTAAGTTTGATTTTCCTCGGACTTTGGTAAGAGTAACAGTACCAAAGTGGTATTTGTGGGGTCCAGTGTTACATATTAGTACTTTCGATAAAATAGTGGCTATAAGGAATATCACTTTAGGAGAATGGATTGTTTACCGCTCTATAAAGTAAATTACCAATTTTGTAGTTGTATGCAACATATAGTCAATATAAAAGTTTAATTTTGTTAAATTGATATTTATGGTTAATTATAGTTTATTGTCAGATTACAATTTTGTAGTTAAATAAAACTGGCAGTTAAATTATAAGGTGTAATTTTTTTTTATCAAACATTTGATCTAAGTTTAGCAGCATTATTCTCAGATAATGTTTCACATTGTTGGCAATAACAAGTTTTAAAGTTAAGTTATTGACGACTGATCATTTTTAAGTTTGAATTCTCTAAAAAGTTAATATCTGCACAAACACACAAACACGCACACACACACACACACACACACACACACACACACACACACACACACACACACACACACACACACACACACACACACACACACACACACACACACACACACACACACACACACACACACACACACACACATAAAGAGTGTCTTGCTGTCCAGCTGACAGAGTTTGCAATTCGTCGTCCACGAATCCAGGTTCTGTTTCACTGCCGAGACAGAAGCAAATAGGAGTTATAGCTATTGTGGGCGGCAGACTGAGTATATGTGTGTACTCGCCTACTTATACTCAACTAATTGTACTTGTGTGGGTTGAGCTTTGGCCCTCTGGTCTCGCCTCTCAACTGACCATAGCTAACTCAGGAGCCTGTTCACTATTCAACAGACAGTTAGAAAGGTTGGGTCCAAGAGTCTAACATCTCTATCCTGCAGGCACGAAAATAAAATATATACACGAACACATGGCAGTTTTCAAGCTGAAATAATTTGGGTAGGTCATATATGGCACCATAATAACCAGGCAAAAATAAATATGTTCTCCCCTTAAGATGTCGGCCACGACAGGAAACAACAGTTGGCTTGAACACACAATCGACATGAAAGGAGTTGAGCGCTTTCATTGGTATAATCACCACCAGGTGAACATTTGGGAGAAAAAGACAAATTTTCCTGATATGAAAACCCGAAATTTCCATAAAGCGGCGAGCATACGTAGAGTACAATGTGTGTGTGTGAAGGGAACGTCTATATGCAAGAGAGGCGGGATTGTGCGCCTATAGGAAGGGATTGTGCGCCTATAGGAAGGGATTGTGCGCCTGTAGGAAGGGATTGTGTTCCTATGTGGAGGGTTTGGGAACATAACATGAGTCTCAGCTCCACCTCGTGAAGGCTACATGAAAAAGTAATCCGATTTTTTGGCAGCGCGAATGTGCGTGTCTGTGTACTTGCGCTCGCGGGAATGCAAATGTGTGTGTGCATATTCACCTATTTTTTTCCTGCAGGACTGAGTTGTTAGCTCTTGGACCTCGACTTTCCAACCTGCGGTTGTCTAATGTAATGACTCCCGACTTATTTTCTCTATTATACCTACAATATATTTCGCACAGGGCCTGGGGTTCGATTCTAGGCCGAGGCAGAAACTAATGGGAGGCTTCTCTTATTATACATCTTCTTGTATATATAAAAAAATAAGTTAGTTTCCCATTTGTTTCTGCCTAAGAGACGGTCGGCCGAGCGGACAGCACGCTGTACTTGTGATCCTGTGGTCCTGGGTTCGATCCCAGGCGCCGGCGAGAAACAATGGGCAGAGTTTCTTTCACCCTATGCCCCTGTTACCTAGCAGTAGAATAGGTACCTGGGTGTTAGTCAGCTGTCACGGACTGCTTCCTGGGGGTGGAGGCCTGGTCGTGGACCGGGCCGCGGGGACACTAAAGCCCCGAAATCATCTCAAGATAACCTCAAGATAGTATTAATAGTAAATACACATATTTCCAAGATGCCACCCGCACCAGATGTGTGTGTGTGTGTGTGTGTGTGTGTGCTTGTGTGTGTGTGTGTGTGTGTGTGTGTGTGTGTGTGTACTCACCTATTTGTGTTTTTGGAGGTTACGCTTCGGTCCCGCCTCTCAACCGTCAATCTGCTGCTGTACAGGTTCCTGAGCTTATTGAGCTCTAGCATATCTACATTTCAAACTGTGTATGGTGGCAGCCTTCACACAGTGTGTGTGTGTGTGTGTGTGTGTGTGTGTGTGTGTGTGTGTGTGTGTGTGTGTGTGTGTGTGTGTGTGTGTGTGTGTGTGTGTGTGTGTGTGTGTGTGTGTGTGTGTGTGTGTGTGTGTGTGTGTGTGTGTGTGTGTGTATGTGTGTATGTGCGTATCAAAAATAGTTAGGAGAGAGGGACTGGAATGCCGTTTCCCCTCACTGATCCCGGCTACACTGGCATATTCCCCCCTGGAATTCTTGATATGAATTAAAATTGCACTTGATTTTTCGTTCTGTATATAAAATTCCTTTATATTGATTCAGCCCATGATTTTCCTCGATATGTCAATCTAGTGTAAGATGAATTCTTGAACCTCTCTCTCAATCACTGGATTCATCAAACTGTGCCTGTAGACGATGAGTCACAATAACGTGGCTGAAGAATGTTGACCAGACCACACACTAGGTGAAGGGACGACGACGTTTCGGTCCGTCCTGGACCATTCTCAAGTCGATTGTGTATTACTCCTGCTGGTATTACCTTACCTTCATGCCCCAATCTCAATCCCAGCCCCTCCCCTCACAATCGACTTAAGAATTCCATTTCACCTTTGTAAATGCACGTTAATGACATTATGTAAAAGACACATCGAACACTTTATGCAGGGCATACGTAAATCTGTGTATTTATGTATTTACGTATGTAGCTTAGCCTAGCATTTTAAAAGCACTACAATCACCTTCTGTGGTTGATTGTTCAATAAATCCCTGAAATATATGTTTAATAAATCTCTAACCCTGTCCATGGAGGACAGAAGAAAATGTATATATGCGGTTAGCATTATTAATGTGTGGCCACGTCTGAGGTAGAAAATAATAATAAAAAAAACCTTCTAGTGTGTGGTCTGGTCAACTGTGTCTGTAGAGCTGAGCTTCAGCTCTTGGGCTCCATTATGTAATAACACGACTCCCCAGCCTCCTAATATCTCTCATATCAAATTATAAACATAAGGATGGAGTTGGCTATCTTTACGCTAAAGTCATGTTTTCCTTGAGCGCGGAACCAACACCTAAAAATAAGCTCAAGGTGAAAGAAGAAAATGTTTGCAAGATATGCAACAAAGCTTCTTGCTGAGCTGAGGGGTCCCCCAGGCCTTAAAGGAGTGTCAAAGGGGCCCCTCAGGCCTAGAAGAAGTGTCAGAGGGGCCCTCAGGCCTTGAAGGAGTGTCAGAGAGGCCCTCAGGTCCTGAAGGAGAGTCAGAGGGAGCCATATCTCACCACACTGAAGGAAGCAAGGAACAGAGATGGACACGATATTGATATACTGGCTAAGACTCCGAGAGTGATTGACAGAAGACGCTAAAAAAATATTCAAAATAAGAGACAGTGAAACCATGAGACGGAAATGAACAGCAGATACCCAAATGAGAAATAGTCATCAAGAAGAACAGCGTAAGAACTATATCTGAGCTGAACGTGCTTAGGAGAGATGTAAGATAACTTTAAGATAACTAAATACTTAAGATACGCTCACGTCATGGTTCAGACGGTAGTGCGTGTGCCAAGGTACTCCGGGAACACGGTCTCATTGAACTGACCCAGTATTTTCTCATAAATATCTCACGTTGCTATGATTTCATTGTGCACTATATACGCAGGTTATTGAGAGCCGAGAGGCGGGACCAAAGAGCCGAAGCTCAACTTCCGCAGGAACTATCAGGTAAATAGGTAAATACACAGTTAAGAAACAATGTGATCAGAAACACGAGAGAACTAGTCATGGCATTAAATGAATATATAGTAGAGCGAGTGGCGGGGTTCGGGAGCTGTGGTTCGACCATCAGGGTTCAGAGACTCCCTGAAGAGGCGCAGGCGTTACCTAGAGTTGCTTAACGCTGTTATGATTCAATTTCATCAGCCAATTTCTCATTAGGCGATAAACGGAACTTCATGAATAGTTAATATATATCCTGAGAACATCATACTGCTGGTATTACCTTACCTTCATGCCCCCAGCCTCAGTCCCAGCCCTTTCCCAGCCCCAGACCCCAGCCCCCAGTCTCAGTCCCAGCCCCCAGCCCCAGCCTCCAGCTCCCAGCCCTCAGCACTATAGACTGTATAACGGGACTAACCAACGAACACACATCATCCATCATCACATCACGAACACACACATCATGCGCCACATCTACATTTGAGATGTGTGTGTGTGTGTGTGTGTGTGTGTGTGTGTGTATTTTTGTGTGTGTGTGTGTGTGTGTGTGTGTGTGTGTGTGTGTGTGTGTGTGTGTGTGTGTGTGTGTGTGTGTGTGTGTGTGTGTGTGTGTGTGTGTGTGTGTGTGTGTCCCTGTAAATCCAGTCCCACTTCTCTCATTACACTCAATACGTTGTCCATCCTTCTCCTTCTCAATTCTCACCTTGCTTCCTTCCTCCTTCTCCTCCTCCTTCCCTCTTTCCGTCCTCGTCGTCCCTTCTCCCCCCTCCCCCCCCCCCTCCCCCCCCCCTCCCCCCCCCCCTCCCTCCTTCTTCCCTCCTAGGCTGTCATACTGTAGCTCTTCCCTGTGAACTCCACCAGAATTACATCCTTCATGTCACCCGTAGGGAGGATGTAATACCCTTGCAATACATCCTTCCACTGTCTTCACCTTCTCTTCTTCTCTTTTTTAACTAAGACTAGGGTTCCTAGGGGCTGTCAAATGACGTACCTAATGAAACTGTAAGCAAGAGCTGTTATCCTACCTCAGCTCATCTGAAACTTACTCCTAGAAACTCATGTCTTTCCTGAGAATGTACTTTCGAAACTAGCACGTAGGGAACTATCATATAGGGAGCTGGGTGAAACTGCAAGCTAGAGCTGTAATCCTACCTCAGCTAAGTTGAAACCTACTCCTAGAGGCCCATTTATTTCAAAACCCTGTTATATGCATCGGTAGGCACAGCCTTTATTCATTAACACTATTAGGTAACAATCATTTAAGGAACAGTATGAGCCTGTAGCGAACTGTGTGCCAGAGTCTTCATGTGATCAATTGACTCTGATCTCCCGTGCATCAACCTGTTGGGCGAACAAGTTCCAGATGCGAGTCAGCCTCGGAGTGAATGATCGCTGATGGAGTGATGTTCTTGAGAAAGGCACTTCCAACATGAGACTGTTGAAGGTTGAGAGCCTAGTACTACAGGTGGCAACTACTGGTAGTCCACGGAGTTGGGCCAGGTGCGGAACTTTAAGGAAGTTGGCCTTGTACGTAACAGTATGACCACCAACGTTACGACGGTGTTGCAGGCTTTGATATTCAAACCGTTCCCACCAGATTTTGTCAAGATTTGATGACGAGCCTTCTTGCCCGTCTCTCCACTTTGTCCAATAGTTTGATGAACGATAGGGTGGTGGGGGGCAGTATATCCAGGAGAAGGGTGCATACTCTAGATGAGAGTGAACTTGTGCTTCATATAATGCTTTTGCAGCCCTTGTGTTCAAGGAGTGAGATGCAACGTTGGGCTGTAAGTTTCCTGGCTGCATTTTGAGCTTGATTAAGCCTGTTGCTCTTCATTGTCATTGAAAATTCGAACTATTTTCTCATTTTACTTTTTGTATTAACACATTTAGGTACATCTGCATTTGTGCAGCTGCCCTAGACTATATGAAGGGGAGTACAGTGTGTCAAAAAGCTAGCTACGTCGTGCTAAAAACCCATCACACAGGATGGTTAATCATACAGAGGCATGTGGTAAGCAGTCTGCACTAGCAGACTCCGGGTGCATTATGAGGATATCATCAAGAACACGAAAATGAATAAAGCAGTTATATAGCTCCAGGTACCTCATGCCAACGGATCTGAGTGGTCGTCTGATAACTGGGCATTCGGTGATGTAGTGTGGGAGATCATGCCGCAGTTTCTGCTCACAGAGTTTGCACCTGGAGTGCTCAGGATTGGGCGATCCGTCACCTGCAGCCACCTGTCACTGGTAGCGGTAACCCAACCTAATACTTGCAACCACTGTGTCGTCAATCTCATCTGTGAACGTTAGGGTTTTGCCACCCATTTGTAAATGGGTCTCTCTCTCTGTCTCTGTCTGTCTCTCTCTCGCTCTCTCTCTCTCTCTCTGTCTCTGTATGTCTCTCTCGCTCTCTCTCTCTCTCTCTCTCTCTCTCTCTCTCTCTCTCTCTCTCTCTCTCTCTCTCTCTCTCTCTCTCTCTCTCTCTCTCTCTCTCTCTCTCTCTCTCTCTCTCTCTCTCTCTCTCTCTCTCTCTCTCTCTCTCTCTCTCTCTCTCTCTCTCTCTCTCTCTCTCTCTCTCTCTCTCTCTCTCTCTCTCTCTCTCTCTCTCTCTAAAGTGTGTAAAGTAGTCTTAACGTCCTAAGATGGCCTCCTGCATCATATACTCAGCAGAGGTACTCGTGGCATTATGGCATTATCCTCTTTACCTGGCTTCAGGTCCTCGTCAGATTACACTGAAGTCCCCCGTAATGTTGTCCAATCCAGTCACGCACAGCTTAATCGTCCTAAATGCAATTAAGTTTTGAGCAACACAATACGGTTCGCTTCTTCAGACTCGGGGTTCACTAATGCGCTCGGGGTCTTCAACATAGTTTTGATATCTGAAGCTCGTTGAGGATTTTCCAGATGTAAGTTATTTTGAACGCTGGAAAATTTTTGTACGAGTCTTCACATTTTCTCTAAAGCAATTTAATTCTCTTTAAAACTTCCAAGTGCCTCGCGGATTCGCTTAGTTCTTTTTTTCCCATTTGCCTGAATCTCCTTACAGCAATGGTATATACGTCCGGGCTGGGTGCTGATGGCGCTTGAGGCTCTCAGTGCTGGTGGCTGTCTGCAGGTCCTTGTGGCTATACAGCTGGTGGCTGTCTGCAGGTCCTTGTGGCTATACAGCTGGTGGCTGTCTGCAGGTCCTTGTGGCTATACAGCTGGTGGTTGTCTTCAGGTCCTTGTGGCTATACAGCTGGTGGTTCTCTTCAGGTCCTTGTGGCTATACAGCTGGTGGCTGTCTTCAGGTCCTTGTGGCTATACAGCTGGTGGCTGTCTTCAGGTCCTTGTGGCTATACAGCTGGTGGCTGTCTTCAGGTCCTTGTGGCTATACAGCTGGTGGCTGTCTTCAGGTCCTTGTGGCTATACAGCTGGTGGCTGTCTCCAGGTCCTTGTGGCTATACAGCTGGTGGTTCTCTTCAGGTCCTTGTGGCTATACAGCTGGTGGCTGTCTTCAGGTCCTTGTGGCTATACAGCTGGTGGCTCTCTTCAGGTCCTTGTGGCTATACAGCTGGTGGCTGTCTCCAGGTCCTTGTGGCTATACAGCTGGTGGTTCTCTTCAGGTCCTTGTGGCTATACAGCTGGTGGCTGTCTTCAGGTCCTTGTGGCTATACAGCTGGTGGTTCTCTTCAGGTCCTTGTGGCTATACAGCTGGTGGCTCTCTTCAGGTCCTTGTGGCTATACAGCTGGTGGTTGTCTTCAGGTCCTTGTGGCTATACAGCTGGTGGTTCTCTTCAGGTCCTTGTGGCTATACAGCTGGTGGTTCTCTTCAGGTCCTTGTGGCTATACAGCTGGTGGCTGTCTTCAGGTCCTTGTGGCTATACAGCTGGTGGCTGTCTTCAGGTCCTTGTGGCTATACAGCTGGTGGCTGTCTCCAGGTCCTTGTGGCTATACAGCTGGTGGCTGTCTTCAGGTCCTTGTGGCTATACAGCTGGTGGCTGTCTTCAGGTCCTTGTGGCTATACAGCTGGTGGCTGTCTTCAGGTCCTTGTGGCTATACAGCTGGTGGCTGTCTTCAGGTCCTTGTGGCTATACAGCTGGTGGCTGTCTCCAGGTCCTTGTGGCTATACAGCTGGTGGTTCTCTTCAGGTCCTTGTGGCTATACAGCTGGTGGCTGTCTTCAGGTCCTTGTGGCTATACAGCTGGTGGCTGTCTTCAGGTCCTTGTGGCTATACAGCTGGTGGTTCTCTTCAGGTCCTTGTGGCTATACAGCTGGTGGCTCTCTTCAGGTCCTTGTGGCTAAATAAATAGCTAGTACTTGTTTTAGGTCCTTGGATATAAATGCAGCCCCGAACCACTGGGTAGAAGGGTGGAGGGTTGAGTGTTCTGGGGCCCCTGAGATCAAGGGGGGCCCGTGAGGTGTAGTGTTCTTGATGTCATGGCAGCTGATGGCCCTCCCAAGCGTGAATATCTTTAATAATGCTGTAATATGCTATCTTTCGTCCTATATGACGAGAGTTATGGAACATATTTTTAAACACAAAATATTTGGTTAAAATGCTTATTGAACCTGTTTTTATAATGCATTTTGAAGATAAGATTAACAATAAAACTGCTGTATTGCACTTTTTTTGTTTTTGTACAGGTGGGTACAGGAGTAGTCCTTCCTGTTCAGGGGCTCGAACCCAGACGAAGTCGCTCGCGGGTCGAAAGTGCTACCAATATGCTACCAGGGACCGAGGATAGATATTATTTTCTTTATGAGACGGTTCGCCGATGGAATGAATCGAACCCCATTAAAGAGGTCCAACCGGACACTTAAACGAATAATGACGGTAAAGAGTTAATTTGTTACGTATCGTTCACCATCACACTAAATTCCCCAAAATGTTCCTCGCACATTTTTTTTTGGTTAAATAAAATCCCGGTAAACTGAGAGTTACCGATGAAATAAATGTATTTTTTCTCAGTATAACTTATCATGATTGGTTATATTTGCTGTGGCACATTTCTATAATTGTCCACGCACATAAACTCCGTAAACTCGTCCATAAACTCACATGGCACTAATGATAAAGATGAAGCCACCCAAGAGGTGGCACGGGCATGAATAGCCCGTAACACATGATATTGACGTATATTTATTACTAGAAGGGTACTCGGCGGCACCCGGGGTCTCCGTCTGTTTTTTTCTCTCACCATCGATCTCCTCTCTCTTCCTCTCATTCTCCCTCCCTCTAGCATTCTCGCTCCTGTCTCCTTCAAAGCAGAACGCTTTGAAGGAGACCAACGTCGTCTATGCCTTTAAATAGCCACTTGGGGACTGTAAGCCCCAAAGAACTCAATATATAGGCAAGACAACAACGTCTCTTTCTAGGTGATTAACAATGCATAAGCAACAGGGAGCCATCAAGGAACATATAATCTCTTCTCACAACCAGACCATCAGCAGAGAAATCTTAACAAACAACACAGAAGTCATCGATAGGTACGGCGATAACAGGCGGCTTGACATCAGCGAGGCACTACACATCAAAAAGTCAACACCAGCAATCAACAGCCAATTAATGCACAACTATATTTTACCTACTTCAAGACCCCGAACCAATATGAAAGCAGCAAGAGGAAGTATGGGCCAATAGACTTTCTGCAGTTACTTCCATTCATATGTTCACTTATCCAATTTATACCCATTGTTTCGTGTTCTGTCTTGTGTTTGTCACCTCACCCAAAACTTTTGTACCATGTCACCTCATCCAATAGAGTATAAGTACGAAGAATTTGTGTGTAAATTAAGTCTTCGAAAATGTAATACGAATTACGAAACGCGTTCAGGCGTCAGACAATTAAAAAATGATTTTTTTTAATTTGAATAATATATATATATATATATATATATATATATATATATATATATATATATATATATATATATATATATACATATATATATATATATATATATATATATATATATATATATATATATATATATATATATATATATATATATATATATATATATATATATATATGCGAACAAGCCTGAATGGTCCCCAAGACAATATGCAACTGAAAACTCACACCCCAGAAGTGACTCGAACCCATACTCCCAGAAGCAACGCAACTGGTATGTACAAGACGCCTTAATCCACTTGACCATCACGACCGGACATAATGAGGTGATAGCCGAGGCTATTTGAACCACCCCACCGCCGGCACTCGGATAGTAATCTTGGGCATAGCATTTTACCAAATCACCTCATTCTTTGGGGCAACACGTGAGGAACACAAATGCGAACAAGCCTGAATGGTCCCCAGGACAATATGCAACTGAAAACTCACACCCCAGAAGTGACTCGAACCCATACTCCCAGAAGCAACGCAACTGGTATGTACAAGACGCCTTAATCCACTTGACCATCACGACCGGACATAATGAGGTGATAGCCGAGGCTATTTGAACCACCCCACCGCCGGCACTCGGATAGTAATCTTGGGCATAGCATTTTACCAAATCACCTCATTCTTTGGGGCAACACGTGAGGAACACAAATGCGAACAAGCCTGAATGGTCCCCAGGACAATATGCAACTGAAAACTCACACCCCAGAAGTGACTCGAACCCATACTCCCAGAAGCAACGCAACTGGTATGTACAAGACGCCTTAATCCACTTGACCATCACGACCGGACATAATGAGGTGATAGCCGAGGCTATTTGAACCACCCCACCGCCGGCACTCGGATAGTAATCTTGGGCATAGCATTTTACCAAATCACCTCATTCTTTGGGGCAACACGTGAGGAACACAAATGCGAACAAGCCTGAATGGTCCCCAGGACAATATGCAACTGAAAACTCACACCCCAGAAGTGACTCGAACCCATACTCCCAGAAGCAACGCAACTGGTATGTACAAGACGCCTTAATCCACTTGACCATCACGACCGGACATAATGAGGTGATAGCCGAGGCTATTTGAACCACCCCACCGCCGGCACTCGGATAGTAATCTTGGGCATAGCATTTTACCAAATCACCTCATTCTTTGGGGCAACACGTGAGGAACACAAATGCGAACAAGCCTGAATGGTCGCCAGGACAATATGCAACTGAAAACTCACACCCCAGAAGTGACTCGAACCCATACTCCCAGAAGCAACGCAACTGGTATGTACAAGACGCCTTAATCCACTTGACCATCACGACCGGACATAATGAGGTGATAGCCGAGGCTATTTGAACCACCCCACCGCCGGCACTCGGATAGTAATCTTGGGCATAGCATTTTACCAAATCACCTCATTCTTTGGGGCAACACGTGAGGAACACAAATGCGAACAAGCCTGAATGGTCCCCAGGACAATATGCAACTGAAAACTCACACCCCAGAAGTGACTCGAACCCATACTCCCAGAAGCAACGCAACTGGTATGTACAAGACGCCTTAATCCACTTGACCATCACGACCGGACATAATGAGGTGATAGCCGAGGCTATTTGAACCACCCCACCGCCGGCACTCGGATAGTAATCTTGGGCATAGCATTTTACCAAATCACCTCATTCTTTGGGGCAACACGTGAGGAACACAAATGCGAACAAGCCTGAATGGTCCCCAGGACAATATGCAACTGAAAACTCACACCCCAGAAGTGACTCGAACCCATACTCCCAGAAGCAACGCAACTGGTATGTACAAGACGCCTTAATCCACTTGACCATCACGACCGGACATAATGAGGTGATAGCCGAGGCTATTTGAACCACCCCACCGCCGGCACTCGGATAGTAATCTTGGGCATAGCATTTTACCAAATCACCTCATTCTTTGGGGCAACACGTGAGGAACACAAATGCGAACAAGCCTGAATGGTCCCCAGGACAATATGCAACTGAAAACTCACACCCCAGAAGTGACTCGAACCCATACTCCCAGAAGCAACGCAACTGGTATGTACAAGACGCCTTAATCCACTTGACCATCACGACCGGACATAATGAGGTGATAGCCGAGGCTATTTGAACCACCCCACCGCCGGCACTCGGATAGTAATCTTGGGCATAGCATTTTACCAAATCACCTCATTCTTTGGGGCAACACGTGAGGAACACAAATGCGAACAAGCCTGAATGGTCCCCAGGACAATATGCAACTGAAAACTCACACCCCAGAAGTGACTCGAACCCATACTCCCAGAAGCAACGCAACTGGTATGTACAAGACGCCTTAATCCACTTGACCATCACGACCGGACATAATGAGGTGATAGCCGAGGCTATTTGAACCACCCCACCGCCGGCACTCGGATAGTAATCTTGGGCATAGCATTTTACCAAATCACCTCATTCTTTGGGGCAACACGTGAGGAACACAAATGCGAACAAGCCTGAATGGTCCCCAGGACAATATGCAACTGAAAACTCACACCCCAGAAGTGACTCGAACCCATACTCCCAGAAGCAACGCAACTGGTATGTACAAGACGCCTTAATCCACTTGACCATCACGACCGGACATAATGAGGTGATAGCCGAGGCTATTTGAACCACCCCACCGCCGGCACTCGGATAGTAATCTTGGGCATAGCATTTTACCAAATCACCTCATTCTTTGGGGCAACACGTGAGGAACACAAATGCGAACAAGCCTGAATGGTCCCCAGGACAATATGCAACTGAAAACTCACACCCCAGAAGTGACTCGAACCCATACTCCCAGAAGCAACGCAACTGGTATGTACAAGACGCCTTAATCCACTTGACCATCACGACCGGACATAATGAGGTGATAGCCGAGGCTATTTGAACCACCCCACCGCCGGCACTCGTGTTGAACCTCACGTGTTGCCCCAAAGAATGAGGTGATTTGGTAAAATGCTATGCCCAAGATTACTATCCGAGTGCCGGCGGTGGGGTGGTTCAAATAGCCTCGGCTATCACCTCATTATGTCCGGTCGTGATGGTCAAGTGGATTAAGGCGTCTTGTACATACCAGTTGCGTTGCTTCTGGGAGTATGGGTTCGAGTCACTTCTGGAGTGTGAGTTTTCAGTTGCATATTGTCCTGGGGACCATTCAGGCTTGTTCGCATTTGTGTTCCTCACGTGTTGCCCCAAAGAATGAGGTGATTTGGTAAAATGCTATGCCCAAGATTACTATCCGAGTGCCGGCGGTGGGGTGGTTCAAATAGCCTCGGCTATCACCTCATTATGTCCGGTCGTGATGGTCAAGTGGATTAAGGCGTCTTGTACATACCAGTTGCGTTGCTTCTGGGAGTATGGGTTCGAGTCACTTCTGGGGTGTGAGTTTTCAGTTGCATATTGTCCTGGGGACCATTCAGGCTTGTTCGCATTTGTGTTCCTCACGTGTTGCCCCAAAGAATGAGGTGATTTGGTAAAATGCTATGCCCAAGATTACTATCCGAGTGCCGGCGGTGGGGTGGTTCAAATAGCCTCGGCTATCACCTCATTATGTCCGGTCGTGATGGTCAAGTGGATTAAGGCGTCTTGTACATACCAGTTGCGTTGCTTCTGGGAGTATGGGTTCGAGTCACTTCTGGGGTGTGAGTTTTCAGTTGCATATTGTCCTGGGGACCATTCAGGCTTGTTCGCATTTGTGTTCCTCACGTGTTGCCCCAAAGAATGAGGTGATTTGGTAAAATGCTATGCCCAAGATTACTATCCGAGTGCCGGCGGTGGGGTGGTTCAAATAGCCTCGGCTATCACCTCATTATGTCCGGTCGTGATGGTCAAGTGGATTAAGGCGTCTTGTACATACCAGTTGCGTTGCTTCTGGGAGTATGGGTTCGAGTCACTTCTGGGGTGTGAGTTTTCAGTTATATATATATATATATATATATATATATGTCGTACCTAGTAGCCAGAATGCACTTCTCAGCCTACTATGCAAGGCCCGATTTGCCTAATAAGCCAAGTTTTCCTGAATTAATATATTTTCTCTAATTTTTTTCTTATGAAATGATAAAGCTACCCATTTCATTATGTATGAGGTCAATTTTTTTTATTGGAGTTAAAATTAACGTAGATATATGACCGAACCTAACCAACCCTACCTAACCTAACCTAACCTATCTTTATAGGTTAGGTTAGGTTAGGTAGCCGAAAAAGTTAGGTTAGGTTAAGTTAGGTAGGTTAGGTAGTCGAAAAACAATTAATTCATGAAAACTTGGCTTATTAGGCAAATCGGGCCTTGCATAGTAGGTTGAGAAATGCGTTCTGGCTACTAGGTACGACATATATATATATATATATATATATATATATATGTCGTACCTAGTAGCCATAACGCACTTCTCGGCCTACTATTCAAGGCCCGATTTGCCTAATAAGCCAAGTTTTCCTGAATTAATATATTTTCTCTAATTTTTTTCTTATGAAATGATAAAGCTACCCATTTCATTATGTATGATGTCAATTTTTTTTTATTGGAGTTAAAATTAACGAAGATATATGACCGAACCTAACCAACCCTACCTAACCTAACCTAACCTATCTTTATAGGTTAGGTTGGGTTAGGTAGCCGAAAAAGTTAGGTTAGGTTAGGTTAGGTAGGTTAGATAGTCGAAAAACAATTAATTCATGAAAACTTAGCTTATTAGGCAAATCGGGCCTTGCATAGTAGGCTGAGAAGTGAGTTCTGGCTACTAGGTACGACATATATATATATATATATATATATATATATATATATATATATATATATATATATATATATATATATATATATATATATATATATATATGTCGTACCTAGTAGCCAGAACGCACTTTTTGGCCTACTATGCAAGGCCTGATTTGCCTAATAAGCCAAGTTTTCCTGAATTAATATATTTTCTCTAATTTTTTTCTTATGAAATGATAAAGCTACCCATTTCATTATGTATGAGGTCAATTTTTTTTATTGGAGTTAAAATTAACGTAGATATATGACCGAACCTAACCAACCCTACCTAACCTAACCTAACCTATCTTTATAGGTTAGGTTAGGTTAGGTAGCCAAAAAAGTTAGGTTAGGTTAGGTTAGGTAGGTTAGGTAGACGAAAAACAATTAATTCATGAAAACTTGGCTTGTTAGGCAAATCGGGCCTTGCATTGTAGGCTGAGAAGTGCGTTCTGGCTACTAGGTACGACATATATATATATATATATATATATATATATATATATATATATATATATATATATATATATATATATATATATATATATATATATATTTATATATATATATATATACATATATATATATATATATATATATATATATATATATATATATATATATATATATATATATATATATATATATATATATATATATATATATAATACATTTGATGGCGCCAGTGTGAGTTCGTGGCATTTTGTTATTTGATCGCTGAAATTCGAAAAATTAAACTGTAATTTACGAATACAAATATCACCAATATTTTGATTGGTAAAATCAAACAGATATGAAAATCACTCGTTATCTCAAGAACAAAAAAAATCTTATTGTCAGCGAGAAATACATAACTTTGAGTTCACCATTTACAGCTCTGTGAAATTTCTTTTACCTGGAGAATGGTCCAATTAATGTGCTGTTTCTTGTAGAAAGGATATAAATAAACAATTATTTAGCGCTATACGATATGCAGGACAGAAGGTTCAATTGTAATTGTCTTGCCTGCACCAGGTCCTCCCTCCTCCAGGTGAAGGAATGTAATGCAAATAACGCTCACCGTAACCCGTAGCAGGAAGATCTAATGGGTGGCAATAGTCACGTGACTGTAACCTGCACCAAACTATCGTTCCTGGTCGCGAGCGACATTATTCCCCTTGGAGAACTATCTCTTTTTGGGGCGGTAATGGTCATGTTACAACGACCCTCAGAGCGGTTGTGTATGGCCAAGGTATAGGAGACACACTAAGTACATTTCATATTTCTAGCTTCAGCACTTCATCTAGCCAAAGGATAGGATACAGGCTAAGAGTTCTAACCCCATGGCTTGTGAGGCTCCTCTTCTGACAAGAGGATAGGAGGCAGAGGCGTCTGTCCTCTTCGTATAAGACCAGACATTATAAGTCTTATTGAACCACAGTGCCCTATACCCTACAGATTGACTAGAGAGGACAAACTGATTTTGTCAACACAACCTGTGAATATCGGGGAATATTGGTAATGTGAATATTGGCGTTTATACGACTCAAATGACCTCGTTGTTACGAAACAAATAAATTACTTATCAATCAACTCGTTATTTAATGATATAATGCAGTGATTGAGCTGGTTCATAATTGTCTAATAACCAGCGTTTTTTGTTATGCTGTCTCCGTCAGTGAGAAGAATTAGTGCATGTCTGCCTGCAAGCATCATATACTTCCATGCAATATGAGAGACATTCTGTGGTTAATGCTGCAATTTATTGATGTCTGCTGTTGCTTGTTCCCCGCTTATTCCTGTTTGTTCTCCTCCTGCTGCTGTCTTCTCTCTGCCTAATAATGTCTTCTCTCTGCCTGGTCTTATTTTCTTTCCGCTTAATGCTGTCTACTCCCCCGTTGTCGGGTAGACAGGCTGCCGGGTGCATCCAAGGAACACCCTTCACAAACATCAACTGGGGAAGGTTTGTAATCTCCATAATAACATCACACTATGGAAATCACAGAGTAGTCTGCACTGCTCAATAGCCCCCGGAGACATAGGAATATTTGCGTCGGTATGCTGCGGGCGGATGAAATGGTCCTGATGAATGGGAGGGTCGAACAGTGTGCTCTATTCAGCGAATATTGACACACAGCTCTGCTGCCCCAATAACATTAATTACACGTGGTACCTAATAACACAAAGCCCCCACTGCACTGTTGTACCCAGTGGTGCCTCAGGGTAATGTATGGTCTTCCACCCTCACTCACCCACTGCTTCAGCAGTGGTCCTCACTGCTGCCTTCTCTCCTGCCCTCTTGCTGTGCATGTATTATGAAAGTTTTCTTGTAATTATTTAAAGAAGAACTCTGCTTCCCGGGGTAGTAATTGTTGCTTCCCATCAAGGATTTTTAAGTTTTACATGTAAAGATAAATATTTCAAAGGATTGCATTAGTAGTGCCTGTAGATAAGATGTTTATTATTATCATTCTTCTGGTTACTTTTAGTCCCTGCTGCCTCTGGGCTCTATTCTTTCTTCTTCTGGGCTCTCCCGTCTCTTTTACAGGGCACTGACCTCTCTTTTTCTAGGCTCTGGCCTCTTTTCTTCTGGGGTCTGGCCCTAACCCATTCCAACCTCCCACTGCATTCACCCTTGGTAAGGTCACCTTTTTGTTGTGGGCATAAATATGTCAGGAGCGTACGCTTGTCTGTCTGTTAGCACGGCAGCATCCGAGTGATTCAAGTCGCTGCGTCTTAAAACCTATAACTCAGGTCCCCAGAGATTGATGAGTAAGATATCGATTGTGACAGAGACTAGAGACAAAGCTTAATACTAAAGTATTGAGAATAAACTCCTCGCAAAGATCACGATTTTGTTATCTTTTTTTTTTTTTTTTTTTGCAGGGATATTCTTGCGCGGGACCTAAGCCTCTGGCTGGCCCACTAAGTGTTGCTTGTTTCTGTTTTACTTGGGTGGAGTATGAGTATTTATGACTCGTATGGTCGCTTCAGTAAGAATTTTGTTATCGACTGAAGGTTTGAGACTTAAGGAAGATTAATGTATGTAACGCACACAATATATGATTTTCGGTTATATCTCTTTCACGTATAGTTTCAGAAATTACTAATCGTTTATTTGAGTTAAAAACTAGATTCTAAGAATCGTGTTTCCTACCTGGTGCAAAAAAAAAAAATCACTGCCAAAGTGGTGAAGAGTTGCTGTTGTTTCACCAATTCTTGTTGATCATAATTTCTATGATGGTAAATTTATTTGCATAATTATAATTTCTTGGAGTAAAGTAACACTATTAGTACAGAGTTGCACATAACTATATGTTCCGTGATCCTGACATTAGACGTTGTGTTAGTTATCCCGTGGTGATATTACATTCGCAAGAACCAGCAAGGTGCTGCCGTTGTCGGAGCCCCCGTCCGGATGTCCCTTTAGGATGCCTCTCTGGATCACTCTTCTGAATGCCTCCTCTCGATGCCCCTCCTGATGCCCTACTGAATGCCCATCTGGATGCTCCTTTAAAGCCTCTTGATGCGCCTCCAACCTCCTTCGGGAACGTTTACTGGCCAAATATAATATATCTATATTCCACTGTCTGCCGACAGTATTCCTCTATCTGCTCACAGTATCACACTGTCCACTAACAATATCACACTGTCTACTCACAGTATCACACTATCTACTCACAGTATCACACTATCTACTCGCAGTATCACACTGTCTACCCACAGTATCACACTATCTACTCACAGTATCACACTGTCTACTCACAGTATCACACTGTCTACTCACAGTATCACACTGTCTACTCACAGTATCACACTATCTACTCACAGTATCACACTATCTACTCACAGTATAACACTATCTACTCACATTATCACATTATCTACTCACAGTATCACTATCTACTCACAGTATCACACTATCTACTCACAGTATCACACTATCTACTCACAGTATCACACTATCTACTCACAGTATCACACTATCTACTCACAGTATCACACTATCTACTCACAGTATCACACTATCTACTCACAGTATCACACTATCTACTCACAGTATCACACTGTCTACTCACAGTATTACACTAAGTATTCAAGAGTGTGATGCAGGAGGGGGACATACAATCCAAAGCCACGTTGGTTTCACTTCCTGAACCGTGACTCACATGAGCACTCGGCCCTAACCCCTTCATATTGCCTCGTGGGAGGACGTTCGGTGGGAAAGGAACCCTTCCTTCCTGTCTCTGAAGGGACGCTGGAGGGCTAAAGTGACCTTCTGTACAGCCAAGTTATGGGGATAGAAATGGGGGTCTTTTCCGTCTCATGCCAACCATATTAAATTCCCATCTACCGTGGAAACACAAACCGAAACTGTCTCTATTTTCCGCTTGTTACAACTTGAAATAAAGTTGTTACATCTTGGCTTAACGTGTTTATGACGTATTAGAACGTTGTTACAACTTGCTATATTGGTTGTTATAACTGGTTAGGTGGTGTTAAAACTTGCTCGAACGTTGTACCAACGTCGTAGTTTCGGTGTGTGTTTGGTGGGTAGTTACCTATATGTAGTTATGGGTCCCCCCCAATCCCCCCCATTCCATTCCCAGCAAATTCTGCCGGGGTATATTTACAAAGTATCACAGTAAACTACAAATAAATGTGTTTTACCTCCGTATTCAGTGTTCACTTTAGCGTGCACGTGTAACTTTGTGCAGTAAAGTGCGGAGTCATACGCCCATTACCTGGGTAATTGTTGTGATGATTTTCCCCCGTGAGCCGGACCGGACCAAGGACACCTCTGCAGGGAGACGACGGATGTTACCATCACTTTTGTACAGAGCTGTCATTCGTGGGTAGTGAGGGTGACAGGCGGAGGACAGCTTCGAGGCTAGTGAGGGTGACAGGGGAACAGCTTCGAGGCTAGTGAGGGTGACAGGGGAACAGCTTCGAGGCTAGAGAGGGGGAAAGCTTCAGGGCTAGGGAAAGTGACAGGGGGATAGCTTCGAGGCTAGTGAGGGTGACGGGGGACAGCTTCGAGGCTAGTGAGGGTGACGGGGGACAGCTTCGTGGCTAGTGAGGGGTGACAGGGAGACAGCTTCGTGGCTAGTGAGGGTGACAGGGGAACAGCTTCGAGGCTAGTGAGGGGGAAAGCTTCAGGGCTAGTGAAAGTGACAGGGGGACAGCTTCGTGAGCTAGTGAGGGTGACGGGGATGACAGCTTCGTGGGCTAGTGAGGGTGACGGGGATGACAGCTTCGTGAGCTAGTGAGGGTGACGGGGATGACAGCTTCGTGGGCTAGTGAGGGTGACGGGGGACAGCTTCGAGGCTAGTGAGGGTGACGAGGGACAGCTTCGAGGCTAGTGAGGGTGACAGGGGACAGCTTCGTGAGCTAGTGAGGGTGACGGGGATGACAGCTTCGAGGGCTAGTGAGGGTGACAGGGGAACAGCTTCGAGGGTAGTGAGGGTGACAGGGGAACAGCTTCGAGGGTAGTGAGGGTGACAGGGGAACAGCTTCGAGGCTAGTGAGGGTGACGGGGGACAGCTTCGAGGCTAGTGAGGGTGACGGGGGCCAGCGTCGAGGACAGGAAGGGAAGCGAAAATATTAATATTTTCTACTAAATATTATAGTAGAAAACACACGAAATATTCGGTTCGAATTGTATATATTTAAAATCAGAAAATACCTTCGTAATAAACCGGCATGATAATAGGGTTGCTGATTTACAGCATAAATTACCGAGTAATATAATAGTCATGGAATTACTCGGTTGTTCATGTGTAAAATGCACATATATTGGGGTAAATGTGAGTAAATAGACCTTCTACATGTTCCTATATTTATGTTATTAAACAATTAGAAACATTTTTATTGCTACTAATAAGACTATATTAATCATTGGAAATAATATATATATATATATATATATATATATATATATATATATATATATATATATATATATATATATATATATATATATATTATATATATATATTGGCCTCCCTATATATATAGGGAGGCCAGAATCTGAAGGGTGGCTAGGAGCTGGAGGGAGGAAGGCCAGGAGCAGGAGGGAGGGAGGCCAGGAGCTGGAGGGAGAGGGGAAAAAAGTTGGCGAGAGGAATGTCTCATCTTCCTAATGCTATGATATATATATGTATATTGTGTCTTTACAATATATCATCTTTATAACGCTTAGCTGAATGTCACTCAAGTTATAGCTAAAATATAGTTTTTTTATATAGTATGCTGTACACCTGTTTAGTCCAGCCAACACTGAAATGAGTTGTGCAAGTTG
>NC_091167.1:34923275-34958275 GCF_040958095.1 Procambarus clarkii
TAATTGCAGGCGATGAGTAACAATAACGTGGTTAAAGTAAGTTGACTAGACCACACACTAGAAGGTGAAGGGACGACGACGTTTCGGTCCGTCCTGGACCATTCTCAAGTCGATTGACCAATTAATCGCTGATCAAAATCTGCGATTAATTGGGTTCCTTTAGGGGTAGCATACCCAACACATGTTGCGTACCTTGAAGCGATCACATTAGTGAGTCCCACAATGTGATCATATCACTATTGCTAAAATAATTAAGTATCACTAATTTATTAAGTCAACATTTAAAAAGCCCTAAGATAAAAAACATTGTTATATCAAAATAAGTTCTAAAGACAAAGTATCGGAATATCGATCTTTATAGAATATCGAACTTTTGATATCAGTACTATCAGTACTTCAAGGTTTATCAGTATCAGTATCAGTGATATCGGGAACAGGCATTAGCTTGAAGAGCTAATCATCGTCTCTGGAAGCAATAGTTGGAGTCGTTCAAGCACTGTAGTCGAAGACTAACACTCCCGTTGCAGTCGCAAGTTGGGGAAAATAAAGCTATGTAATGCTTCAATAAAAATTATCCTTTAAATTCAATTACTGAATACAATTACATGTATTACTTTAACATCTTGGTTCTTTTTCATTTGCTTATGCATAATGTTACTATTTGACACGATTATATCTGATATGAAATATGAAGCCACTTTGCCATGAAAGCACAGCGTATATATATATATATATATATATATATATATATATATATATATATATATATATATATATATATATATATATATATATATATATATAAATCATCTAGCATTAGATTGTCAACATTTGCCAGGTTGCAGCATAACACTATCGAGCTACTCTACATCAAGTCCAAAATCGTTCGGCAGACCATGAAGAAATAGCGAACCTCTCATTGTCCTGTGTCCTCTACAAGGACTTTACACCCAGCAGGACACTGGGAGGAGTGGAAGAAAGGAACCACGCACCACCACCTTCTCATCTCCATGGTCTGACGCTCTCCGGACCGTTCGTATTCTTGTTACGCCTCTAAAGTGGAAGAGGATATCTGTCTCCAGCGGACCAATTTGCCGGCGGAGTCCTCTCGGTGGGGCGCTCCGAGCTGCCTTGACCCTCGCCTGGAGACAGAGCAGTACCGGCCTGTCTCCGTGGCTCCCTCCACATCCGCGGGATTTTGTGAAAAGTGTGTTTTTTTGCCGCTCCATCACAAAGACTGCAAGATTTTTATTTTTTTCATCCGCTGTAGTGTCTCTTCTCTTCTCTTCTCTTCTCTTCTCTTCTCTTCTCTTCTCTTCTTTTCTCTTCTCTTCTCTTCTCTATTTCCTTTCTCTCAAGTGATATTTTTAACATTGCATTTATTCAGTTCTCTGCTGGCTCATTATAGACTACTTCTCTTTTGTGACGTTCTAAAAGCGTTTTATTTTTTTTTTATTTCACTTATATATATATGTGTGTGTGGAAATATGCAAAAATATACATTTAAAATATAATCTTATCGAATATTTTTACAATTTTCACGACATTGTAATTTTCTCACAAACTAGAGGTTTTCTTATTATTTACAACTTTTCCTTGTTATGAGTTTCTTAAATTTTCCTTTGTTTTCGTTTAACTACAATTTTTAAGCCGTAACTCTCAGTTGCAGAGCATAGATCCAAGGCTTACATATGTGTGAGACTTGAGCAATAGCAGTGTATCCAACTGAACGCCCTGCTCGACAGTGTACACACTTGCCGGCAACATGAACGCCCTGCTCGACAGTGTACACACTTGCCGGCAACATGAACGCCCTGCTCGACAGTATACACACTCGCCGGCAACATGAACGCCCTGCTCGACAGTATACACACTCGCCGGCAACATGAACGCCCTGCGCGACAGTGTACACACTCGCCGGCAACATGAACGCCCTGCTCGACAGTGTACACACCCGCCGGCAACATGAACGCCCTGCTCGACAGTGTACACACTCGCCGGCAACATGAACGCCCGGCTCGACAGTGCTCACATACTCGCCAACAGCGTGAACGTCGCAAGCAACAGGTGCTGATCGCCTTGCACCGGGAACTCGTCCATGTTCAATTGTCCGGAGTTAAACGCCAAGTCCCAATTTGGATGGTGATCACCAGCAACACACTGAATGTCTCTTCTATGAAGGTAGATATTTGTGCAGGGAACGAGTCACAGAAACGTGGCTGAACACGACCCAACCCACACATTTGAAATGCAATGACAGTAACTATGTTTCGGTCAAGTTACGACTCCATGAAGGTCCAGGACGAACGTCGTCTGTAATGGTCCAGGAGGGACCGAAACGTCGCTTTCATTTCATTTCATGTGCTGGTTGGGTCATAATTTATGTTGATATTGTTTCTTTGGTAATGAATTTTCCACACGAGCTGCGACGTCATTATATGCATTATTGCAATAAAGGGGAACAAGGGCTACAATATTATGCACGTGACTGTGCAGGCGTCTCTATAATGTTTGATGAACTCATTGAGTGCAATCTGTAGGACAAAATTGCTGGTGTGTTGGGGGGTGGGAAGATTAACTGGACTGATAGGAGTCGTCTACAGTTATTGGACTGGTTGTGGTGGGAAACATGGATTGAGTAAGGGGGGGGGGGGGGGCTTTAACTGGTAGGGATGTTGACGTATTGGTGACTAATGGGCAGTGAGGTCTGTCTCTTTATGTCCCGCCTATTAGAATTGTGTTATCGCTTGCGTTATAATTGCACTATCCCGACGCTTGAAGTCTTTGTCGCATCTGGCCTTAAAGTTGTGGATGGAGGTGGCTTCAAGAACTTCTGGTTTTAGTGTATTCGACTCGTTAATCATCTGTATAGCGTATAAATACCACGTTAGATTTCTTCGATCCATTTGTGTTACAGCTTCCACTTGTGTCCTCGTGTGAAATTGTATATTCCCGTAGAACTTCTTTATTATGCTTTACGCTCATTTACCCCAGTCCTCCCATTTTTACACTCTCCCATCACAACTCCCATCATGTTCCCTGTTCCACTACTTCCTCGTTCCGTGTTCCACCATTCCCTGTCCAACCACCCCCTTGTTCCCCCTGTCCTGCAACCCCCTTGTTCCCCTTTCCCACCACCCCCCTTGTTCACTGTTCCAGCATATGTAAATCTCTCTTGCATCGTCAAAATCTTCAGCCGTTCCTCGTGTACATCGTACCAATTGGTCTGATCCGTCTTTCCACCTGGTATAGTACCTGATGGGCAGCGTCTGGGATGATCTCGGACGTAAGTTCGAATCCTTGTCACGGCCCTTGTGTATTTGTTCATAGTACCTGATGTTCCATCTTCCATTACCTGATGACTGTTTTAGCTGCATCACTATTCTCTTTTTCATCTGTTTTCTCTCAACGCCATTTATTTGTTCTGTGTTATAATGACTCCTTCCTGTATGGCTGTACGCTGAATAAAAATAAAATTTGTTTTGTGATTAAGTAGCTGTTTTTTCTTTATTATTTTCCCGGGTTGCTATATTTTCCTAGGGCCTCCTGGCCTGTTGTTTCATAGTTATATTTTCCCTTAATGTTTTCTTTCTATATTTTCAATTTTTATGCATGGCGGTCTTAAGTTTAGATATTATTCAATAGATTTCTTGTAATCTTTAGGTTCTTTTGTGTAATAAAATATGCACTTTTATTCTCTTGCTTTTACCCACTCCTTCAATGTTATCTCTCTCTCTCTCTCTCTCTCTCTCTCTCTCTCTCTCTCTCTCTCTCTCTCTCTCTCTCTCTCTCTCTCTCTCTCTCTCTCTCTCTCTCTCTCTCTCTCTCTCTCTCTCTCTCTCTCTCTCTAGCTCTCTCTCTCTCTCTCTCTCTCTCTCTCTCTCTCTCTCTCTCTCTCTCTCTCTCTCTCTCTCTCTCTCTCTCTCTCTCTCTCTCTCTCTCTCTCTCTCTCTCTCTCTCTCTCTCTCTCTCTCTCTCTCTCTCTCTCTCTCTCTCTCTCTCTCTCTCTCTCTCTCTCTCTCTCTCTCTCTCTCTCTCTCTCTCTCTCTCTCTCTCTTTGTTTCTCTCTCCTCTCCTCTCACTATTTTCCAGAAGTCTCACGGGAGAGTCACTGATTGCCAATGCTTGACGCCCTTGGTCGTACTTTACCACTACATCACCTCCCCACTACATAGCGTCCTCGCTACATCACTGTCCGGAAACATCACCACCCCCGGTGCATCGCTTCCTTGATGCGCCGCTCCCGTGCTTGCTAGACGCAAATTATCATACTTTTTTTCCCTGGCTCTGAGAAATTGCATCTGTTGCTCCCCAAGCAATATAAGGCAGGCGGCGCCCCCCGCCTCTCCTCCTCCTCTTCATCACGGTTATCACCGGGCGGAGGCGCTGCTACTCGACCTCAATCCTCACCCTTTAACTCCTCCATATTCACACTCCACCTCTGCTCTCATCTCCACCCTCAGCCGTCACCTCTCGTCTTCACTCCCTCATATAAACCCCAAAGCCTTCCTCCTCTTCTTACCCCGCTCCTGTGCCAGGTAAGTTACGGGCTCACCATAGCCCATGCTACTTGGAACTTGTTCCGAGTAGCTGAATCTATAACAACAACATCCTCCTCTCGTTGCACCGCTCCTGTGCCAGGTAAAACCACTACGGGCTCACCATAGCCCGTGCTACTTGTCCCGCTCCTGTGTCAGGTAAGTTACGGGCTCACCATAGCCCGTGCTACTTGGAACTTGTTCCGAGTAGCTGAATCTATAACAACAACAACTTCCTCCTCTCAACATACAGCCCCGCTCCTGTGCCAGGTAACTCCACTACGGGCTCACCATAGCCCGTGCTACTTGCAACTTTTTGTACCGAGTAGCTAAAGCTAAAACAACAACAGCTCACACCTCTAAGCTTTC
Source organism: Procambarus clarkii (assembly GCF_040958095.1). Classification (NCBI taxonomy): domain Eukaryota; kingdom Metazoa; phylum Arthropoda; class Malacostraca; order Decapoda; family Cambaridae; genus Procambarus; species Procambarus clarkii. The sequence continues at coordinate 34,928,183 of NC_091167.1, forward strand.
TACCCACCGTCAACTTTCTATACATCAATCTGACCACGTGATAGACGAGTGGAGGCAAGGCTTGAGGGACCTTACTTGGCTGGCTCGTACGCCTGGCTTATGAAGCCTCTCCAATAAATTGAAAATAAAATAATTTATTGAGGTAAAATACACACAAAGGGATGAGGTAGTTCAAGCTATTCTCACCCCGTTCAGTACAACGTGTTAGTACATACATAGACACACATCACAAACAATAAACCTGTTACCAAACATTCTGAGAGATAAACATATACATTTCCTCCTGTAGACAAGTATTGTAAGTGGTGGCTTCATTCCACCCACATGTTCGGAACATTTGTGGGGGAGTAATCAGCTTCTTTGGTTCAGCGTGACCTGATTGAATCTATCAGCTGATTAATCCTCTCTAAGGCAAATCATTTATTAAAGGGTTGCTGGAAGGGAAGGGAAGGGAACTATCAGGGAAAGCGTCAAGCCATTACGACTATATAACACTTGGAAGGGATCAGGATAAGGATTTGGGATGGGGGGGGGGGAGGGAAGAATGGTGTCCACCCACTTGGACGGTCGAGGATTGAACGCCGACCTGCATGAAGGGAAACCGTCGCTCTACCCTCCAGCCACAATGGTTGGGCAAGGGTTGGTGGAAGGTTGGCAAATTATTGATTTCTGGGGCACCATTATACTCCTCATTGGTGGCCTGTGTGTAATAACTTTTTTTTTCTCTAGTTTCAGAGAAGGTGACACAATGGGGAAGTGAAAGTTGACTCACAAATATTGTCTGTATTCCCCTTATTTATGGCATGCCTCTTTCTGATGCTGACATCCACAATATTCACATCACGGACATCCTTCACACTCTTGAGCCTCAAATGGATGGTCATTCTTATTCATCGGAGACTCATGTATTGGGGTGACCAGGCCCACAAACGTGATCCTACGGGATCGCAGAACACTTGCCCCGTCTGTTTGAACACCGCTTGTTGGCACCTCCAGAGTCCTCTCTGTAGCAGTGGTCGAAGCACCAATGTCATAAGTTCAATATTAATAAGGTGATTGAAGTGCAACCATTTGCACGAACTTTATATATATATATATATATATATATATATATATATATATATATATATATATATATATAAAAAGTTCGTGCAAATGGTTGCACTTCAATATATATATATATATATATATATATATATATATATATATATATATATATATATATATATATATATATATATATATATATATATACTTGTAACTGAGACAATGTAAAGTGTGTTCTGGAATTTAATATAGCTTATGTCAATGAATGTAAGACTGCAAAATGCTGGGGGCAGCCAAAGAGAACCACTTTCACTGATGGAACGCCTCCTCGTCGAGGTCTCTTTGCAGGAATGTGCTAGGGTCTGCAGAATATCTAATGGAACAGGAATCACTGTTTATGTAATCTACTTGACATTCTAAGCCTACTCAAGATTGAAGTGTTCTCTCCTTAGACTGATGTGGTACGCTGAAAGAATTTAGATCGACAGCAAGAACCTCATACTACCAATTATAATTGACCTAATCGCTGCACAGAGTAAAGGGTTTCGAATCTCCTTTGTATGGATACCATCACACAGAATGCCTGTCTCATCATAATGAGACAGACATTGCAGCCAAATTAGCGTGTAACAAAAATGAAGTTAAATTAGATCTAGGTATCCCCATCTCAGCTGTCAAAACTATATTGTTCCAAACACTCAGGTCTGATAGGAAAGAAATCTCTGACTCCCAACAACCTGAAAGCACTAGTATAAAAAACTATCATTTGTTCAGATCCGAAACCTATATTTATGGGCGGCACAAATCGTCCACCAGACTGTGCGACACAGTGGTTGCCAGGATCAGGTTGGGTTACCGTTACCTGTGGCAGGTGACGGATCTTCCAATCCTGAGCACTCCAGGTGCAAACTCTGTGAGCAGGAACTGCGGCATGATCTCCCACACTACATCACCGAATGCCCAGTTATTTGACCATTCAGACCCGTTGGCTTTGGAGCTTTGGAGTACCTGGAGCTTTGCTATTAATTTATTCACTCTCGTGTTCTTCAAGACATCCTCATAATGCACCCAGAGTTTGTCAGTGCAGACTGCTTATCACATGCCTCTGTATGACTAACCATCCTGTATGATGGGGATTTTAGCACCACGTAGCTAGCTTTTTGACACACTGTACTCCCCTTTATATAGTCTAGGGCAGCTGCACAAATGCAGATGTACCTAATGCATTAATAACAAAAATTAAGGAGGGGTTTCATAGTCAGAATGTTGGGAAAGTATAGACTTGAAGAAAGCGTGTGAGATGCGAACTCTCATTGCCACACATTTTATGACTTTCTGCCGCATCAATATATATAAGTTTCCAGAGACAGCATGATATTAGTTCCGGGTAAACCCCATGTAGGTCCCAAGTGTAGGAACCCATAGCCTCAGAAAAGAAAGGAAAGAGTACTCAGAGAAGACCTTGTGGATTCTCACTGAGCACTTTGATATTTTCTTCTCCTACCACTCCTATTCTTTTGGTATGTGTGTATATATATCTAACTTTATTTGAAAATGTCATTACACAAAAAGGGTTACAACATTGGTTATATGCAGGGTACAAGGCTACTTGTCATAAGTTGTAGAGCTCCTCCAGCTCCTCAGATGGCGGGCAGGAACCATGGATGCAGTGAGCATTTCCTCTCTGGATCGCCACACTAAGGCGCTGAAAGAGAAAACTGGCAGTTCTAGGGTCTCTAGTTGTTTCAATTAGCTTGGACCCCAACTCCTTCAAAAAACTAGCAGCACTTTTACCCCAGGCACCAAGTGTCTCTGAGGCAATGGGGACAAAAGTGTAGTGGTGCTCAAGGTCTCAGTATTTACGTGACTTGGCTGCTTCCCGGTGATTGGCAGTACCTCCTGCTTGTGTAGCACTGAAATCAACATAGGTGTTGGCTAAAATTGAAACGCAAGTGTAGTCCCACACCAACTGTCTACCATTCTTCCAGGGGTTCACCGTGATTCCGTCTGGGCGACCGACAGGCTCATCAGAGTTGCGGGACATTAGGTAACGGGGTGTCGGAAAATCCGACAGCATTTAATATATCATACAGATAATAGCTGTATTACCAACAAGTTACCCATAGAAAACGTAACTTGTAGTGGAATTACCGTCTATAGAAAACGGGATATCATCACCACATACTATTATAAATCACCACCTATTATGGTGGGAATTATTCTTAAATACATTAGTCTTTGGACTTTACCATCATAGAAACATCTTATATAAATTAACTTAATTATCAATATTAAAGTAGAGTAAATGTGACCCTTCTATCACTTTCTGACATGTGGACAATGTAAGCCAGGCGTCAGAGTGAGGGAGGGGGGCAGCCATTGTTGTGTCACCTCCGAGACGTGTGGAGCAAATTCGGCTCCTATCATATCTGGACAATGTCGGCCAGTAACGTCAATAGTATGGAGTGTTAAACAGCCATTGTTTATACTAGACCAGAGGCTCACACGGGAGCAAATTCGGCTCCTGTTAAATTTACTTGGGCGTAGTGTTATGGAAACTAAAAGTGTACCATTATCAACACGCTGTCTACAAATTCAAGTTAAGTGTCTATCCGAAACCCGTTTATCATTCATTTATGGCCATTAATGTCAGGATATAGGGTGATCCGGTTAGATCACGAAATCGCCTCAAACTAAAGGTAATTAAGCCAGGTCTTTATTGTTCCATGTATAGTGTTTTCTCTGATATAGCTTGTCATATATAGAACCTGGCTTCACAGCTAGCGCCCTTTTGACAGGTCAAGACGAGGAAGCAAGATTTGTGCACCAGTTACTGGGTGACGGAAGCTACCTCAAAGAGGATAATTTGGTGTCTACACCCTAGTTATACCTGGTGGACTAACCTGCTGTACTATAAGATAAGGAACCTCTTCAATGTATGTAGTTAATTCCTGTAGTTTGATTGGCTGCATATATATAAATTTAATAACCCCCCTAATGTGTAGAGGATCGATTTGTGAGATTATGAGATTATTGCAGAAATACAGTCCACTTATCATTATACAAATTGCTATCGAAGTATATAAATTAACGTAAATATAAATTCATATAAATTAAACAAATATAAATCTCACAGGTCGGTTCCCACACGGGGCTCTCTCTCTGCTGGACAACCGGCTGTGGTAAGGCTTCTTTTAATAATGTCGTTAACCTCGCCGTGTCTTGCATGCCATCCTCCTGTCCTGTCCTTCTATATATATGTATATATGTATATATATATATATATATATATATATATATATATATATATATATATATATATATATATATATATATATATATATATATATATATATATATATATATATATATAGTAGCGTCAATAGGAAGTATGGGCCAATAGGCCCTTTGCAGTTAATTCCATTCTTATGCTCTCATATATCCAATTAATACCCCATTGTTCCGTGTTCTGTCTTGTGCTTGTCAAAAGTTTGTTCACCTCATCCAAAACTGTTGCAATATATATATATAAAGTAAAAAATATAACACTAGAGGCCTTCGCTCAGCAACAGATGAAATTAAACCATGAAATAAATTATATTTACGTCACTTTACATATGTTGATGGACCCGTAGCAACACCTGACCATCAACATTACCTTCCCACGATGAACACCTGCTCCCATCAACACCCAGTCTCTCGCCACGGGTCTCCAACACCGTGTGGGTTACTATGGCGACGGAGCTGAAATGGTGTGGCTTGTGATTATTGGGACGTCGTCACCCTGAAAAAGGCCATTAATCTTTTTTACCAAGACTTTCCCTTTGTCTCTGCTGCCGTTGACACCCCTCGTCCTTCCCTTCTTCACGGGAGATATGAACAGCGAGGCCAGAAGTTCCCACAGCTGCTTAACGCAAGGAGCTTACTGGCATTGTGTAGTTGTCTTCTGCTGGCTGATGAATGAAGTCTTCATTACAGTTGGAAGTTCCAAAAAACACTCTTCAAATTTAGTCAAATCAGCCAAATCTAGTCAAATTTCAATTGTCAAATCAATAGTCAAGTCAATAGTCAAATTTAGTCATATTATACGTGTCGAAATGTATGCCGTAAACCATTTTAACAGTGGAAAATAAACATTTGCTTCTCCTGGAAGGATACATCACAGGCGATAACTATAACTCATTATTAATTCCAATGATTTTGTCGAAGGGCGACTTGAAGATTAAAATATTGATATCATCGGTTCCGAATTGAAATATCGTCGAGGGTCAGTTTAATTGAAATAAGACAATTCGAACCCAGGTTAGTGGAAAATTGCGCATCAGGTGTGTGATTGCGTGAGAAGGTCACCTTAACCTGCAGTCAGAGCCCCTGCAAGCTCAAGTAAGTTTATTGAGGATACGGGGATCCCGGGGTTCGATTGCCGAGCGGGACATAAATGGTTGGGCACGTTTCCTTCCACCTAATGCCGGTGTTGGCTTAGCAGGCAATAGGAAACCTGTTGTGGGGTTGCATCCTGGAGAAGGTTAGTAGTTCGTTCTTGGGGGGGACCTCAATACATGTACAGTATATGTGTGTAAAGCACGAAAATTACTTCAGATCCTTCTCAAGATGTATTGTTAAATACAAAAGTACTTAAGGAAATTAATGTTTCAATTGTTCCTTCGTGGTCTGACACTGTCATATACAATATAAGTATATAGATGGGAGTACCACCTCTGGCTGGAAGAAGGGGACTCTTAGCCTACGAGGAAACCACACATAACGCAATAGAGGGAATGTTTAGATCCCCTCCAATACAGTTTCTGAGTGCTTTTCTCCTACCACTCCCTTCCTTTTGTGTTTTGTTATGTTTTATTATATATTTAAAGGTTACAAGATGTACATTGGTTGATACAAGGAGTGCTTAAGGGTTATGAATCTCTTGAAGCTCCTCCGCTTCAGGACAGGAACCGAGGATGCAGCAGGCGTTTCCCCTCTGGATCGCCTCTCGCCTCTTGCCTTGGATCTATGTTAGGGCTGCATCAAGATCGAACTACTGACTCTCTCCTGGAAACAACCCCCCACAACAGTTGCCTATTGCCTGTTAAGCGAATACAGGCATTAGGTGGAAGGAAACGTGCCAACCATTTATGTCCCGCCTGAGAATCGAACTCGGGATCGCCGCTAGTGAGTCGAGAACGATGTCAACTGTACCATGAAAGTATGAGCCATGGGAAAGAGAATGATCTAAGCCTTCTAAGACGAGTCACAAACCTCCAGTATCCACCTGTATACAAAAATAAATAATAATAACAGTGTACTGCCTTTATCTAAGTCGTTCATCAAGATGATATTCCAAATAATATTACAATGTCGGTGGACGTTATAACAAAGTTGGATAACATTTGTCAAGGCAAATCCCTGTGTTCACGGCTGACAGCTCTGGGTATTAGGAAGTGATATACAAGATTAACAGCACTGCGCCACTGGGACACGAACCCTCCGCATGACGCTGATAAAACACGGTACTGGGGGACTCCCGCAGCGGGAAGCAGTTAGCTAGAGTGCGACCGGTGATACTTGAGGACCTTCACGCTGTTGCTGGGGGTAGGGGGTGCGTTGGTGGGGAGAGGGGTGCATTGGGGGGAAGGGGGGAGAGAGAGAAGGTGCATTGCGGGAGGGTGCGTGGGGACAGGGGATGCAGAGGATAGGGGAGGGGGCCCAGGTTTTTGTAAATAATAGGTGACGTCATGCAGTTATCATATTAACACCGTCAGTCACTATAACGTGTTCGTTTTGGTAGTGTGGTCAATAGAGAGACTTACTGTGGTGCCATAGTGCTGATGGTGAAGAATGTGAAGATCCTTCACAATGAGGGTGAAGGGAACATTGGGAACATTGTACACAACACCTTGAGAGAGGATGTAGTTTATTTTGACCAGACCACACACTAGAAGGTGAAGGGACGACGACGTTTTCTGTCCGTCCTGGACCATTCTCAAGTCGATTGTGAGTTTACATCCGAAAATTTTGTTTCCAATGCACTTATACACATATATTGGGGTTTTTCCCTCACCCTCAGTGTGATCAATGATAACTGAATCCTCGAAATAACAAACTGCTTTCCCGAGCGATAATGAATTGTATAAAATTAATTATAAAGAAAAGAAATATTAAACATGTAATTATTCTTATCAACTCTAATGGGTGTGACTGCATTAGTTAATTGCAAAAAAAATAAAATAATTGCACAAAAATACAATATTTTAGAAAAATATTGTATTTTATAGAAATACAATAGAAAACAATATTTCTATAAATGCAACCATTCAAAGTGTGTATCTCTGTACGTTGTTGTGACCCAGTGATCATCACTTCCTCCTAATTAATTATTATAATATACATGTTAACCCATCCTCCTGTTTGGATAGTACTTTTTGTAACTATGTTGGACCATATAATGAAATAATGGACAATTGGATGGTTGAATTTGGTCCTGTTCACGTTATAGAATCAAGAAAAAAAAACTGAAACCAATCGTATATATTCCTTAGCGTAGTATAGGACATATATATATACTATATTACGCCACAGATAACTTGTATTAGGGCCTAGGATGTTTAGGTTAGGTTTCTTTAGCAATGTAAATACAAAAACATTTTACTGTTTGTCCAAAGTCAATGGTACCAAATTCTACTTACGAATTGCCCATTACGTCAGTATATGTACGCAGCTCCACATCGTAGCCATAAGAACTCTCTAAGCAGGAGAAACAATGGGCAGAGTTTCTTTCACCCTATGCCCCTGTTACCTAGCAGTAAAATAGGTACCTGGGTGTTAATCAGCTGTCACGGGCTGCTTCCTGGGGGTGGAGGCCTGGTCGAGGACCGGGCCGCGGGGACACTAAAAGCCCCGAAATCATCTCAAGATAACCTCAAGATAGGAGGATGGGCTGACATTCGTACCTATGTGTTGTGTCAGGGGCGGGCTCGTGTGACGTCTGGAGGTGTGAAATTGCCTGTATGTGCCAGTGTTAGCTGGGCAGTCAGTACTGCCAACCGTTCATGTTGCTACTGTGGGGGAGGTTATCTTGAGGTTATCTTGAGATGATTTCGGGGCTTTAGTGTCCCCGCGGCCCGGTCCTCGACCAGGCCTCCACCCCCAGGAAGCAGCCCGTGACAGCTGACTAACACCCAGGTACCTATTTTACTGCTAGGTAACAGGAGCATAGGGTGAAAGAAACTTTTGCCCATTGTTTCTCGCCGGCGCCTGGGATCGAACCCAGGACCACAGGATCACAAGTCCAGCGTGCTGTCCGCTCGGCCGACCGGCTCCCCGGTCGGAATATTACATTTTTTTAATGTGTTATAGTCCAGTTTGAAATATATTGATGTCAGATTGCTGTATAAAGTGAATCACTTACAACCTATGTAGTTAAGTTTTGGCCAGTTGTGTATAGTGTATATTACGATGTTGTTGTTTTAGATTCAGCTACTCGGAACAAAAGTTCTAAGTAGCACAGGCTATGGTGAGCCCGTAGTGGACTTACCTGCCACAGGAGCGGGGCTGTAACTGGGGTATATTACGAATTTGTAGCCGATTATGTAGTGTTGATAGCCCTGGTGTGGAGAAGGCGAACCACCCGCTATGGTTATGCTCAGTGTTTCCTCCCAACCACTTGGGCTGGACGGTAGAGCGACGGTCTCGGATGTCACGGGGCTCCTGTAGCTTGGGGAATGGTACTCATGCCATCGTGGTGTACTCTACTTAAAACATGTGTTACGAAGGCCTACTTTACGAACTCACCATAGCCCGTGCTACATGGACATTTCGTTCTGAGTAGCTAAATCTAAAACAACAAACGAAGGCCTACAGGTAAATACTAAGAGCTAACATTACATTGAACATCAATACAAGATGATATTAGTTTAAATATCTATCAATAATAATGATAGTTATGTATGTAGGAGATGGTATGTGGGAGCCGGTCGGCCGAGCGGACAGCACGCTGGACTTGTGATCCTGTGGTTCTGGGTTCGATCCCAGGCACCGGCGAGAAACAATGAGCAGAGTTTCTTTCACCCCTATACCCCCTGTTATCTAGTAGTAAATAGGTACCTGGGTGTTAGTCAGCTGTCACGGGCTGCTACCTGGGGGTGGAGGCCTGGTCGAGGACCGGGCCGCGGGGACAATAAAGCCTCGAAATCATCACAAGATAACCTCAAGATGGTTGGGGGGGGGGGGTAGGGCTCACAAACCTCTTAGCCTTCCGCGACAGCTCCATTAAGAGTTTCCCTACACTGACCTCACTCTCCAGAAGATGCTCAGATATTATTCCTTGATGTATTGCATTTTATTCTGCCATCACAACTGTGTAGTTCAGTCAGTTAATCGCTCACTTCCATCACGTTAATCGCATCACTTGACCAAATGAGATTGCACATTTGTCATGTATTGTAAAAATTCAGATATTAATCTGCTCTAATCTGCGTGTAATTGAGAAGGGGTAAGACCCAAACATTTCCATGTTCTTTAATAACTGTATAACATCACAAGCGTGTATACGTCTCTTAATACAACGATGTACGTTTTAATGAGAATATATATATATATATATATATATATATATATATATATATATATATATATATATATATATATATATATATATATATATATATATATATATATTTATATATATATATATATATATATATATATATATATATATATATATATATGCGAACAAGCCTGAATGGTCCCCAGGACTATATGCGAATGAAAACTCACACCCCAGAAGTGACTCGAACCCATACTCCCAGAAGCAACGCAACTGGTAACTACAGGGCGCCTTAATCCACTTGACCATCACGGCCGTCAAAAGGAAGTGATAGCCGAGGCTATTTGAGCCACTTCCCCATCCATCCTCATGTGTGCCCCAAAGAATGAGGTGATTTGGTGAAATGCTATGCCCAAGATTACCATCCGAGTTGCCATCGAGGAAGTGGCTCAAATAGCCTCGGCTATCACTTCCTTTTGACGGCCGTGATGGTCAAGTGAATTAAGGCGCCCTGTAGTTACCAGTTGCATTGCTTCTGGGAGTATGGGTTCGAGTCACTTCTGGGGTGTGAGTTTTCATTCGCATATAGTCCTGGGGACCATTCAGGCTTGTTCGCATTTCTGTTCCTCACGTGTGCCCCAAAGAATGAGGTGATTTGGTGAAATGCTATGCCCAAGATTACCATCCGAGTTGCCGTCGGGGAAGTGGCTCAAATAGCCTCGGCTATCACTTCCTTTTGACGGCCGTGATGGTCAAGTGGATTAAGGCGCCCTGTAGTTACCAGTTGCGTTGCTTCTGGGAGTATGGGTTCGAGTCACTTCTGGGGTGTGAGTTTTCATTCGCATATAGTCCTGCGGACCATTCAGGCTTGTTCGCATTTGTGTTCCTCACGTGTTCCCCAAAGAATGAGGTGATTTGGTGAAATGCTATGCCCAAGATTACCATCCGAGTTGCCGTCGGGGAAGTGGCTCAAATAGCCTCGGCTATCACTTCCTTTTGACGGCCGTGATGGTCAAGTGGATTAAGGCGCCCTGTAGTTACCAGTTGCGTTGCTTCTGGGAGTATGGGTTCGAGTCACTTCTGGGGTGTGAGTTTTCATTCGCATATAGTCCTGGGGACCATTCAGGCTTGTTCGCATTTGTGTTCCTCACGTGTGCCCCAAAGAATGAGGTGATTTGGTGAAATGCTATGCCCAAGATTACCATCCGAGTTGCCGTCGGGGAAGTGGCTCAAATAGCCTCGGCTATCACTTCCTTTTGACGGCCGTGATGGTCAAGTGAATTAAGGCGCCCTGTAGTTACCAGTTGCGTTGCTTCTGGGAGTATGGGTTCGAGTCACTTCTGGGGTGTGAGTTTTCATTTGCATATAGTCCTGGGGACCATTCAGGCTTGTTCGCATTTCTGTTCCTCACGTGTGCCCCAAAGAATGAGGTGATTTGGTGAAATGCTATGCCCAAGATTACCATCCGAGTTGCCGTCGGGGAAGTGGCTCAAATAGCCTCGGCTATCACTTCCTTTTGACGGCCGTGATGGTCAAGTGGATTAAGGCGCCCTGTAGTTACCAGTTGCGTTGCTTCTGGGAGTATGGGTTCGAGTCACTTCTGGGGTGTGAGTTTTCATTCGCATATAGTCCTGGGGACCATTCAGGCTTGTTCGCATTTCTGTTCCTCACGTGTGCCCCAAAGAATGAGGTGATTTGGTGAAATGCTATGCCCAAGATTACCATCCGAGTTGCCGTCGGGGAAGTGGCTCAAATAGCCTCGGCTATCACTTCCTTTTGACGGCCGTGATGGTCAAGTGGATTAAGGCGCCCTGTAGTTACCAGTTGCGTTGCTTCTGGGAGTATGGGTTCGAGTCACTTCTGGGGTGTGAGTTTTCATTCGCATATAGTCCTGGGGACCATTCAGGCTTGTTCGCATTTGTGTTCCTCACGTGTGCCCCAAAGAATGAGGTGATTTGGTGAAATGCTATGCCCAAGATTACCATCCGAGTTGCCGTCGGGGAAGTGGCTCAAATAGCCTCGGCTATCACTTCTTTTTGACGGCCGTGATGGTCAAGTGGATTAAGGCGCCCTGTAGTTACCAGTTGCGTTGCTTCTGGGAGTATGGGTTCGAGTCACTTCTGGGGTGTGAGTTTTCATTCATATATATATATATATATATATATATATATATATATATATATATATATATATATATATATATATATATATATATATATATATATAAATGCAGTATTTTGAAATAAATAATTTGAGTAACAACATCAGACATGACATGATGACAAAATAAAAACCATAATTACTACAGCTAATTATCATAATTACTAATTATATAGTTGGAACCTCCAACTATATATCATTATAAATTATGATATATATACTAGTGAAAAGGTCATGGCGGGCCAGGTAGTGAGCGCTGACGTGTTCCCAGGCCCCGAGGGTCAACGTACAAACATCACTAACAACAGGATCAGCAGTAATCGCCCAATAATAAAACATTACTAAATGAAATAAACCCGTAAATAAAACATTACTGTGCGCAACAAAGTCAGTAGCCACGTTCCCAGCTGATGCATCATCCAGGGTCTGGAAGGAGCCAGGTTTAATAATTATCAGCTTGCAGGCTTTAATAATTTATGCTGGTGACGCCTCGCGCTGGGATTTTTTTTCTTCCCCCGCCAGAGCTCCAATATGTCACCACGCTGAGCTGTGGCGCGGGACAGCCATTTGTCTTGGTGATTGCGTAGCGTCTCGTGCATGTTAGGCTTTCGCGGGCAACATGCATCTGTACACTGGCAACCTGTCCTCTTAAAAAGAACGTCGCTTTTGGCCGTTTGCCCGTATGGCCGAATATGGACGTAATATGAAAATTAAAAAAATTAATATAAATTTTGGATTTTTTTTTTTCAACAACAGTAAGTTAAGGGTCCTCTGATAGGTTAGGTGGGCAGGAAATTCTCATAAAGTTTCAAAATGGTATGAAAAACGTTAATGGAAAAAATCCTTTTCTAAGCTGGCCGAGTAAGCCGGACGACTCAAACAGAAAACGGAACAGTACGTCACTTTTGTGAGTCGATTTCATTTCAAATTACGTCCAAATTTGGCCATAGCGCGCATACGAGCCAAAAGTGACGTTATTTTTAAGAGGACGGGTTGCCTGGTAATCGACCAGGGAAGCGGCTGCTGCAGACCCGATGGTGGCGGAGCTGTTTAAGTGCTCGTTTGACTGGGGATGATTGGAGTTATATAGGAGTTAATGCAGCGGTTGGTCCCACCTCTCTACGTCAGGCTGATACATTCCTACGGAAGCTGGCACTTTAAGAATGTTTTCATTACAAAAGAAAACGAGCTTACGAAGACGCGTTATCAGAGACGCACAGGCCTGCACTTCTTCAGGGACAACTATAGCGTTTTGGCCATAACAATTACTTGGGTTCTGGAGAGTATATAGAGCCTTACACTGTTAGTTTCCCGGGTATTATTATGTTCCTCTGTAGCACATGATAGTTGGGCAAGGAGTTCCTTCTCCTAATGTGTTCCTTCTCCCAATGTGTTCCTTCTCCCTATGTGTTTCGTCTCCCTTATGTGTTAATTCTTCTTATGGGTTCCTTCTCCCTATGTGTTTCGTCTCCCTTATGTGTTCCTTCTTATGGGTTCCTTCTCCCTATGTGTTCCTTCTTATGGGTTCCTTCTCCCTATGTGTTTCGTCTCCCTTTATGTGTTCCTTCTTATGGGTTCCTTCTCCCTATGTTTTCATCCTCCCCACACGTTTCTTCTCCCCCATGTGTTGCTCTCCCCATGTGCCCCGCCCTCACCACCCTGTGTTCCGACCCCTATAACAGCAAGTGCTAGGTAGCGACACATATGCCATCAGAATTCATCGCTGCATGGTGATCAGTTGAGATAGAAACTGACAGTCATTACCTTTTTATTTTTCCCCAGCAAGAGCAATTAACAGCAATTATAATGCTCATTAATTCACATTTACTGACAATGAAAGCTGAGCTTATCAACGAGTGCACGGCTGGAAAAATTATATAGAATATATAATTCTCTAATCTAATTAGAGCTATAACTTGCACTTCATTTAAGCTGTAAGTAAAGCCTATTGAGTGCTCTATCGTTTAATGCACTGCCAGATGAGTACTGTACACGTTGTTGTTGTTGTTTTACATTCAGCTAAACAAATGTTGATTATTTGTTTAGATTGATTTAGATTCACCTGAACAAATGTTCCAAGTAGCACGGGCTATGGTGAGCCCGTAGTTACTGTAAACATATCGTCGGCTGCTGATGGCCCGTATCGCTGGGTGCTGATGGCCTATATAATTATTGATTATCTTCCTTACAATTATTGAGGAAGCAAAGCTATCTCGTTAATTCACATAAACACAGTGAAGTCCAGTGCGAGGATAATGATTCCGCGGAACCTTACCCACAGTTCCCAGAAATCAGGATAATTTACCATTCTTCTTAATCGTCCACATCCCCTAGCGAGCCTCTGGGAAGAATATGTTGCTGTTTTAAATTTAGCTACTGAGAATGAAATGTCCATGTAGCACGGGCTATTAATGAGCCCGTAATTGAGTTCGGTTATTGGCGATAACCTTGTTACTGTGATATTTGGGTCAAAGAGGGGAAGAATACTTACAACGCGGACTGGTTTACGGGCTCGCCATAGCCCGTGCTACATGGACACTTCGTTCTGAGTAGCTAAATCTAAGACAACTATTCACAACGCCGTCTAATAATGGATGCCAAGGCGCTAGGCCAGGTATATAAACGCAAGCTCCTAGAAGCCTGTTCTTACGGGCTCACTATAGCCCGTGCTGGACATTTCATTCTCAGTAGCTAAATTTAAAACAACAACTTGTTCCGACCATTGTATACAACACTTTGAGAAAGGATGAAAGTTACATTCGAAAATCTGGTTTTTAATACACTTAAACATAATATATTGGGTGTTGACCAAACCACACACTAGAAAGTGAAGGGAGGACGACGTTTCGGTCCGTCCTGGACCAATTTCAAGTCGATTGTAGACCACTCTCACAATCGACTTGAGAATGGTCCAGGACGGACCGAAACGTCGTCGTCCCTTCACTTTCTAGTGTGTGGTTTGGTCAACATATTTCAGCCACGTTATTGGGACTCCTCGTCTCCATAATATATTGGGTCTTTCTTTCAGCTTCAAAATTATTATTACCATTACAATTACTCTTACTTACGTTGCTATTTATTGACTTATTAATATTTCATGATAAATATTTGGCCACGAAATCTGTTAATAGTAGTATGAACACTGAACAATCACTGGGCTCGATTCACCGTAATGCGGGAACCGGTACCCGGTTCCCAGATACATCTATCAATGTGGATGGACGTAATTGAATAACAGCTTTGTGGCGCCCGAACTGTTGAGGCAAATCTGGGTACACACACCACATGACAGATGGGGGCTCGGATTGCCGTGTCTGGGTCGCGTGGCGCTGCCGTCAGTAAAGACAGAACGCCATTAAATTTGCGAGTTTAGATTTGGACGGGAAGCAACAATTACCTATTAAACGGACAGTAAAGAATGCTATTGCATACAGAGTTACAGCCAGGGAAGTCCACTACGGGCTCACCATAGACCGTGCTACTTGGAACTTTTTGTTCCGAGTTGCTGAATCTAAAACAACAACAATAATGCTTCTCCAGCCATTCGGGGGCGTTTTATCGCTCCGTCTAGAACCCTCAATATGCGAAGAATAAGTCACAGAATCGTGTTTGAAACAAATGACCGAAAACACATGTTAGAAATCTCCGACCGTCCTAGTGGTTAGAGAACCATTCCTTCCCCCTCCGTCCCCATCCCCAAATCCTTATCCTGATCCCTTCCAAGTGCTATAAAGTCGTAATGACTTGGCACTTTCCCTTGATTATTCCAAATTTTAGTGCTAGTCTAGAATTTCCCCCCTTCGCAGGTGGAATCAGGGAGCTTAAGCTCAACCTATACCAGCTCAATTACGAAAGTACTTTCCCTGTTCAGATTGATGAAGATGCCAGAGGGTAGAAATAGCCTAAGCTACTCTATCCCTTTGAGATGTATTTTATTGTCTCAATAAAAGTAACTGATGAAGATTTAGCCACCCAAGAGATGGCACGGGCATGAATAACCCGTAATACACGCGCACACAACCACGTTGTGGTTGTTGTTGTTTAAGATTCAGCTACTGGGAACAAAACTTTCCAAGTAGCACGGGCTATGGTGAGCCCGTAGTGGACTTACCTGGCACAGGAGCGGTGCTGTAACTGTGCGCACACAGGTTGATTGATAAAGATTAAGCCACCCAAAAGGTGCAGCACCGCTCCTGTGCCAGGTAAATTACGGGCTCGCCATAGCCCGTGCTACTTGGAACTTGTTCAGAGTAGCTTAATCTGTAACAACAACAACCAAAAGGTGGCACGGGCATGAATAGCCCGTAAGTGGTGGCCCTTTTGAGCCATTGCCAGTATCAACAGCTGATAAGAACATAAGAACATAAGAACAAAGGTAACTGCAGAAGGCCTATTGGCCCATACGAGGCAGCTCCTATTCTATAACCACCCAATCCCACTCATATACTTGTCCAACCCGTGCTTGAAACGATCGAGGGACCCCACCTCCACAATGTTACGCGGCAATTGGTTCCACAAATCAACAACCCTGTTACTGAACCAGTATTTACCCAAGTCTTTCCTAAATCTAAACTTATCCAATTTATATCCATTGTTTCGTGTTCTGTCCTGTGTTGATACTTTTAATACCCTATTAATATCCCCCCGGTTATGTCCATTCATCCACTTGTAAACCTCTATCATGTCACCCCTAACTCTTCGCCTTTCCAGTGAATGCAACTTAAGCTTTGTTAATCTTTCTTCATATGAAAGATTTCTAATTTGGGGAATTAACTTAGTCATCCTACGCTGGACACGTTCAAGTGAATTTATATCCATTCTATAATATGGCGACCAAAACTGAACTGCATAATCTAAATGGGGCCTAACTAGAGCAAGATATAGCTTGAGAACCACACCAGGTGTCTTGTTACTAACGCTGCGATTAATAAATCCAAGTGTCCGATTTGCCTTATTACGAACATTTATGCATTGATCCTTTTGTTTTAAATTCTTACTAATCATAACTCCCAGATCCCTTTCGCAATCCGACTTCGCAATCACAACACCATCTAGCTCGTATCTTGTAACTCTATCATCATTACCTAACCTCAGAACTTTACATTTATCAGCATTAAACTGCATCTGCCAATCCTTTGACCATTTCAAAACCCTATCTAGATCAACTTGAAGTGATAGTGAGTCCTCCTCCGAATTAATTTCCCTACCGATTTTCGTATCATCGGCAAATTTGCAAATGTTGCTACTCAAACCTGAATCTAAATCATTTATATATATTATAAACAACAGAGGTCCCAGGACAGAGCCTTGAGGCACTCCACTTACAACATTTTCCCACTCTGACTTGATTCCATTTATACTAACTCTCTGTTTCCTTTGGTATAGCCATGCCCTAATCCAGCTTAATATAGCACCCCCAATACCATGAGACTCTATTTTTTTAATCAGTCTTTCATGTGGCACTGTATCAAAAGCTTTGCTAAAGTCAAGGTATACAACATCGCAATCCTTACCACTATCAACTGCCTCAACAATGCTAGAATAAAAAGATAACAAATTTGTTAAACATGAACGGCCATTTATAAAACCATGTTGCGACTCAATTATTAATTTATGTTTTTCAAGATGAAGACGAATTTTATTTGCTATTATAGATTCGAGTAACTTTCCCACAATAGACGTTAGGCTAATTGGTCGATAGTTAGACGCAAGTGATCTATCTCCTTTCTTAAAAACTGGTATCACATTAGCAACTTTCCAAAACTCTGGCACTCTGCCTGACTCTATTGATTTATTAAATATGGTTGACAGTGGGTCACAAAGCTCCTCTTTGCATTCTTTAAGCACCCTAGCAAACACTTCATCCGGCCCTGGGGATTTGTTTGGTTTGAGTTTTACTATTTGTTTAAGAACATCCTCCCTGGTAACTGCTAAACTCGTCAACCTGTCCTCGTCCCCACCCACATAGACTTGTTCGGCTGAAGGCATATTGTTAAGTTCCTCTTTAGTAAATACAGATACAAAATATTTATTAAAAATACTACTCATCTCTTCATCACTATCTGTTATTTGACCTGTCTCAGTTTTTAATGGACCTATCCTTTCCCTAGTCTTAGTACGATATAACTGAAAAAACCCTTTAGGATTTGTCTTTGCTTGCCCTGCTATGCGAACTTCATAGTTTCTTTTTGCTTTCCTTATCTCTTTTTTAACATTTCTAACCAGTTGTACGAATTCCTGTTCTAAAGTGACCTCCCCATTTTTAATCCTTTTGTACCAAGCTCTCTTTTTACCTATAAGGTTCTTCAAATTCTTTGTTATCCACTTTGGGTCATTAGTATACGATCTATTCAATTTGTATGGTATACTACGTTCCTGTGCTTTGTTTAGAATATTCTTAAATAAGTTATATATTGAATCCACATCGAAATCCCCATTTAAGTCACCTATCGCTGGGTTCATGTCTCGCTCCAAGACCGGCCCACACCCCATACCCAAGCCTTTCCAATCAATTTGACCCAAAAAATTTCTTAGGCTATTAAAATCAGCTTTTCGAAAATCTGGCACTTTAACAGAATTTTCTCCTACTGGTCTATTCCATTCTATGCTAAATCTGATTTCTTTGTGATCACTGCTCCCTAGCTCACTCCCTATTTCGATGTCATTAATTTGCGTTTCCCTGTTAGTTAACACTAAATCTAAAATATTATTTTCCCGTGTTGGTTCCTTAATGTGTTGCGTAAGAAAGCAATCGTCAATTAATTCTAGAAAATCTTCTGCTTCACTATTCCCTGTTTTGTTCAACCAGTTTATTCCGCTAAAATTAAAGTCACCCATGACATAAATACTGTTAGATCTAGATGCTCTAGATATTTCATCCCATAGATGCTTTGCTTCCATTCTGTCTAAATTTGGTGGCCTATATATTACTCCTATTATAATATTATTAGCTTTTTCGTTTAATTCAATCCAAATAGTTTCTGAGTGTGGCTCTGTTTTGATTCCCTCTTTGAGACTACATTTCAAATTGTCCCTAACATATATGGCTACTCCACCTCCTCGTCTAATATATCTATCTGTGTGAAATAGTTTAAATCCATATATTTGATATTCAGCTAATAGTTCTCTATTTTCTACATTCATCCACGTTTCGGTAAGTGCAATAATATCTATTTTTTCTGTGCAGACAAGAGCATTTAATTCGTTAATTTTATTTCTTAGACTTCTACTGTTAGTGTAATATACCCTAAGTGAATTGTTATTTTGCGGACCTTCTCTTTCCCTGATCGTTTTGCCAATTCCTTTCTCCCACAAACACATACTTTTATTACCTCCTTCCTCCAAATCAATTCCCATACCTCTATCTACTAACAGTTTAAACCCAAACAAACACCTCTAACCACTTCTTCTAGCGAGTTCGCAACAGCAACAACCCCAGCTCTCGATAGATGCACCCCATCACGAGCATACATTTCATTTCTTCCATAGAAGTGTTCCCAGTTGTCTATGAAAGATATTGCATTTGATTTGCAATATCTTTCCAGCCGGCAATTGACACCAAGTGCCCTCGATATCCATTCATTTCCCACTCCCTTTCTTGGAAGAATGCCACATATGATCGGGATTCCTCCCTTGCTCCTAACTAACTCTATGGCTGTTTTATACCTCTGAATCAGTTCCTCACTCCTGACTCGACCAACATCATTTCCTCCCACGCTAATGCAAATAATGGGATTGTTCCCATTACCAGCCATAATATCATTCATGTTGTTTATAATATCACCAATGCCAGCTCCGGGATAGCAAACCCTTAACCTGTTCCCCCTATCTCTAGCACAAAACGTTCTATCCAAATACCTTATCTGGGAATCTCCCACAACTAATGTTTGCTTAGGTACTTCCTTTACTTTCTGAGGGGCCTGCGCTTCCTTTCTCTTCGTTGCTTTCCCTTTTGCGCGATCCACAGTCTCTCCACAGCACTCGTCCTCCAAAACGTCAAATGAATTTGAAGTTGCTATGGCGTTTGAAGGCGGCTTTATCAAAGTCTTCTTAAGGCCCCTGTCTTTCGCAACTCTCCAAGACGAGGTCCCTTTACTGCTGGTCTCCTCCTTCGTTACTTCTCGTTGTTTTTTAAGCTGACGCACCTCCTCCCGCAGAGAGTCCAACTCTGTCCTCAGGGCTCCCACTAGAGTCACCAGGTCCTTCACTACTGGAGATCTGTGGAGGTGCGACTTCACCCTGATTAATCGGGGTGAAGGGAGCCGGTCGGCCGAGCGGACAGCACACTGGACTTGTGATCCAGTGGTCCTGGGTTCGATCCCGGGCGCCGGCAAGAAACAATGGGCAGAGTTTCTTTCACCCTATGCCCCTGTTACCTTGCAGTAAAATTGGTACCTGGGTGTTAGTCAGCTGTCACGAGCTGCTTCCTGGGGATGGAGGCCTGGTCGAGGACCGGGCCGCGGGGACACTAAAGCCCCGAAATCATCTCAAGATAACCACCCTGCGTGACGGGAGATGTCTCCCGTGGCACACAGATTGATTGATAAAGATTAAGCCACATACACAAGAGGTGGCACGGGCATGAATAGCCCGTAAGCGCGCACACACATTTTGTTTCATTTATATAGAGGGGGGGATACATATATCCCAAGTCCCCTGTCTATAAATATTCTTGTTTGCGACTTGGTTGTGTGTTTACCGAGGCATTTTAATAGCCCGTTGGCAAACACTGGGCCAAAGTCTGAAGTCATCCTGACGTCACGGCGGCAATTTAGACGCAGTCATCTGACAGATATAATTGCAAGGTCACTCCGCACCAGAGCTGCATTTTCCCTCTTTTTCCGTCTTTTCGTTTTGCAACCAACTTCTTTCTGTTCTCATTCATGGCTAATCAACGTTATATTAACACATTACACACGTTCAACGTTACACACGTTGTTCAACGTTATATTAAGGCTATGTTTCTCGGTGTATACACACTGTGGAGCAGGCTACACCTCTGGGGTATTGATCCTTGTGGGTGTGTGTCATGCCTCTCGCCTGCATTGTACCAGTGAGATAATGCTTCTAGCATACATTTTCATCACCTTTAAAATCTCAAACACCACCAACCACGCCAAAGGACATTCGCTGACCAGTACCCAAATCATACACTACTTTATTGCATACACACTGTTGCATACAACAGTATATGCATCAGTGTATGCATCAACAGTGTATGCATCAGTGTATGCATCAACAGTGTATGCATACAACTACACAGCTTTGTGAAGGAAATAAGCGGACGATGATTCCGAATTCACACAAATACTGGTACATATTAACACATCATAAAACAGCCGATCTAGGTGTATACGGATTTGACAGATATTAATAAATGAAAGCCTTTTCGCGTTATTTTTCATTTTTGTTTTTTTTTGCACAGATTTGATTCGGTTTGGAGTATATTAGATTTCGGTTCCGATGGATTTGATTATAGTCGCGCGTTATATCCATATATTGCGATGAAACTGATATATTTTTCGTACTTGCAGACAGATACCGATTTAAGTAATTGCCTGTTAGCAAGAAATCGTCATATTGGTCCTCACGAAGCCCATATTAACGTACCTTATCTATCGAAGCCGATACCTGGTGATTATATTTTTAACAACACGTCCCCCTTTTTTAGCGGATTGCTTTATTCCGTTAAGAATGCGACGTACTAAGTGAGAGGACAGGTTGCTTGGCGAGTAGGTTCTAATCCTTGATTTGTTTTGCTAATCTACGTCTGTAACGAATACTTACGTCACCACTGTAAGATTTGCAACTCGCTGTAATGGTTGCTATAAACTTGTAACCCTATTTGACTGTAATAATTGTATTGAGGTAATCCCTCAGAGATTGGAAGAGTCCTAAATCTAAAGGAATTCCATTTCGTCAGTATTAAAAGGTTAAATTCTCTAAGCACTCAATGTTAATTGATGAATCTCCTCCCGAGTCAATTAGCTTAATTATTCAAGTTCTAAGAGGGAGTGGATATCTTCAGAGGTTATCGTGAGATGATGGTAGCGGCATTAATTGTTTTATGAGTAACCTTATCTTCCATCTGGTCTGTATTAACTGTAAAGATATCTTTAACACCTCTGGTTGACCAGTCCATCAACCAGGAGGCCTGGTCGAGGACAGGGCCGCGGGGATATTGAGCCCCGAAATCATATCGCAAGATAACCGCAAGGTTGGTCAATTCTCCTCCCCCCCCTCCCTCCCTGATAACTGTTTGAGCATATTCCGCTGCGAGGGGGAACTAGGAACTGCATTTTCCCAGTTCTTACGCAAGTTACCTCAATACAATAATTACAGCCTGAAAAAGGTTACAAGTTTATATCAACCATTACAGCCAGTTGCAAATATTACAGTGGTGACATCAGTATTCCTTACACGTCATCGATACTCTTTAAGTAAACCTAACCTAACCTAATCCGACCCAATCCAACAAAAACGCAATCCAATCTACAGTAACCTAACCAAAACAAGTGATAAAATGCGTTTATATGCTGTATCCACAAGATGTGACGTCAATATGACGCAATAAATGGACTCTGGCTCAGGTATAGCGAGTCTGATTGATGATTGATTGATGAAGATTAATTAAGCCACCTAAAAAGTGGCACAGGCATGAATAGCCCGTAAGTGGTGGCCCTTTTGAGCCATCTGTGGAGGTCTGTGGAGGCGCGACTGCACCCCTGCTCGGTGACGGGAGATGTCTTCCCGTCTATAGCGAGTCCTGACAACCTTGGATAAAATTAACAATCTCCGTTTTCTATAAACTCATTTTCCAACTCAATTGGGTTAGGATTGTGTGATGGTGGTTGATCGTATTCTGCTTGTAAATGTCCGGGATTCGTGGAATAGCTGCTTATTTAATTTCTGAAAATTAAAGTTATTTTGGTGTGTTAATTCATTTTGACTACTTAATAGGCAATTAGGTGGCAATGAAAGCACATAGTGACCGTAGAGAATACTAAGTAAATGGGTAGCGAGTGGCGGTTGCCTGATGGCAACAAAAGTATATTATTATACCTAAATAATATGTATAATTGTTGTTAATTATTATATATTATAATATTATATATTTTATATGATTATATGTATTATAATAATAGGCATCACGAACGCGCAAGCCATATCACTGAGAATTCTAAATGACCCGAATAGGATTCGAACCCATGACGCTCAGGATCACCCCTAACCGTACACGGTACTGTAACCACCTAACGCAATGACGGTCTATCACTGGTGAGGTGGTTACAGTATCGTTACTAGTTACAGTACGTTTAGGGGTGCTCCTGAGCGGCATAGGCTCGAATCCTAGCCGGGTCGTTTAGAGTTCTTAGTGATATATATATACATACATATATATATATATATATATATATATATATATATATATATATATATATATATATATATATATATATATATATATATATATATATATACATATATATATATATATATATATATATATATATATATATATATATATATATATATATATATATATATATATATATTATCCACACAATGTATGTACACACAAATCCACTGATGTATACCTTCCGTTGTGTATACCTGAGCAAATACGTTGACGTGGGTGTACACAGCTGTATGTCACAGAGCGGGACACTCGCAGTCAGCAGTAATTAACACAAAACCTGTGAAGACCAATACGTTCATCAGAGGGATGAGTGAGAGAGCCAGGGGCCAGACAGGGCTCACGAGACAGAGATAAATGTTCCCACCTTAGTTATCACGGTACGACATTGGGAATGGTTGGACGTCGGACTGGTGGGTGGACGTCGGACTGGTGGGTGGACGTCGGACTCGTGGGTGGACGTCGGACTCGTGGGTGGACGTCGGACTCGTGGGTGGACGTCGGACTCGTGGGTGGACGTGGGACTCGTGGGTGGACGTGGGACTCGAAGTAGGACGTATGACTCATGGAAGGACTTATGACTTGGAGAGATTTGGGATACAGAGGCAGGAAACTGGCAGGTTTGTGGGATTCGGTATAGTTGAATTGAATTATCAGAGGGGGACAAGCGCCAAGCTATTACGACTAAATAGCACTGGGAAGAGATCAGGATAAGGAATTGGGATGGGACTGGTGGAAAGGAATGGTGCCCAACCACTTAGACTGTCGGGGGATTGAACGCCGACCTGCATGAAGTGAGACCGTCGCTCTACCGTCCAGCCCAACCACTTGGGCTGGATGGTATGGGTGAGAAACAGGAAGATTATGGTCACGAATGGGATGAAAGTGAGACACGGAAACACGGAAACGTTGTACGGATCTTATGGCAGCTTAGTGCTGGTAATAACCTCATACATGAGCTTAGAGCATTTGTGATAAATTGAGTTCAGTTAATTTATTATTCACCCAATACTCATCCTCTTATCCCCCGAGCTTAAACAGAATTATGTTTAATGTTATAAACGTCACTTCAAGAATATGATTAACTTCAGGTTACCTTGAGGTGACTGAGACCGAATTTATTTAGAGTTATTCAACTATAAAAACAAAATTAAATAATATATCTAAGACATATTTGGATCTACTTTTATACGACACCAGTGTTATAGAAGACTGAGGATAATGTGTTAAGACCACTTGATCTCAGGTGGTGTCCTCTTCACACTGTCAGGTCACCTCTCCATTGCCTGCATCTACTTCCTCATCACAATCGACTTGAGAATGGTCCAGGACGGACCGAAACGTCGTCGTCCCTTCACCTTCTAATGTGTGGTCTGGTCAACATGCTTTAGCCACGTTATTGTGACTCATCGCCTGCACCTTCTCAAGATTCCGCCAATATCTTCAGCTGTTGAATCATGATATTGTGGAATTTGGAGAGTTATGGAACACCTGTGTTAGTATTAATGAAGCAATAGTGTAGGCTTCCAAACATTGTCAATCATTATTAGCACACATACACACACACATATTCCATTATGACCCTAGCGGAGTCTTACCCACGACCTGTAAGATACCTGGAGGAACCTCTCACCACTTCACGACAGCAGCCACGGAAGAAAGAAGGCAGCAGGTGGCTTAATACCGGCCATCCAACGTGTCTTTTATACCTAACCGGACAGCGAGTAGCATTTTAACTCCCATGTCCCGTTTATATGACACAGAGGATAGAGTTCTACTGGGTATTTTACTGGCGATCAGGTAAGGTATAAAAGGCTGGTTGGATGGTAGTAACGCCTACAAGAGATATACCACCGCTTCAGACGGGGCTAACTATTGACCGTGCTTCTTGCCCCTCTCCTGTGCCAGGTAAGTCTACTACGGGCTCACCATAGCCCGTCCTACTTGGAATTTGCTCCGAGTAGCTGAATCTATAACAACAACAACCCCCGCTTCTTAGGCCTTAAGCTCAAGAAAAAAAAAGTTACACCATCTGTCGCCTTTTTAGTGTGGCCGCCGCTGAGGTGTGTACTCACTTAGCTGTGCTTGCGGGGGTTGAGCTTTGGCTCCTTGGTTCCGTCTCTCAACACACATGGCCCTCCGGTGTGTGTGTGTACTCACCTATCTGTGCTTGCAGGATCGAGCATTGACTCTTGGATCTCGCCTTTCTAGCCATCGGTTGTTTACAGCAATGACTCCTGTCCCATTTCTCTATCATATCTAGTCTTAAAATTATGAATAGAGTTTGCTTCCACAACCTGTTCCTTCAGTGCATTCCATTTTTCCACTACTCTCACGCTAAAAGAATACTTTCTAACATCTCTGTGACTCATCTGAGTTTCCAGCTTCCACCCATGTCCCCTCGTTCTGTTACTATTGCGTGTGAACATTTCATCTATCTCCACTTTGTCAATTCCCCTGAGTATTTTATGTTCCTATCATATCCCCTCTTTCCCTTCTTTTTTCTAGTGTCGTAAGGTTCAGTTCTTTCAGGCGCTCTTCATATCCCATCCCTTGTAACTCTGGGACAAGCCTCGTCGCAAACTTCTGAATCTTTTCCAGTTTCCTTATGTGTTTCTTCAGGTGGGGACTCCATGATGGTGCGGCATACTCTAAGACTGGTCTCACGTAGGCAGTGTACAGTGCCCTAAAAGCCTCCTCACTTAGGTTTCTGAACGAAGTTCTCACTTTCGCCAGTGTAGAGTACGCTGATTGAGTGATAAAGATTAAGCTACCCAAGAGGTGGCACGGGCATGAATAGCCCGTAAGAGAGTACGCTGCTGTCGTTATCCTATTTATATGCGCTTCAGGAGTTAGGTTAGGTGTTACGTCCACTCCCAGGTGGGAATCGTTACTCGAATCGTTACAGGTAGGCAGTTTCCTTTCATTGTGTATTGTCTCTTTGGCCGCCTATCACCTGATCCCATTTTCATAACTTTACATTTACTCGTGTTGAACTCTAGTAGCGATCTGTGTGTGTGTGTGTGTGTGTGTGTGTGTGTGTGTGTGTGTGTGTGTGTGTGTGTGTGTGTGTGTGTGTGTGTGTGTGTGTGTGTGTGTGTGTGTGTGTGTGTGTGTGTGTGTGTGTGTGTGTGTGTGTGTGTGTGTGTGTGTGTGTGTGTGTGTGTGTGTGTGTGTGTGTGTGTGTGTGTGTGTGTGTGTGTGTGTGTGTGTGTGTGTGTGTGTGTGTGTGTGTGTGTGTGTGTGTGTGTGTGTGTGTGTGTGTGTGTGTGTGTGTGTGTGTGTGTGTGTGTGTGTGTGTGTGTGTGTGTGTGTGTGTGTGTGTGTGTGTGTGTGTGTGTGTGTGTGTGTGTGTGTGTGTGTGTGTGTGTGTGTGTGTGTGTGTGTGTGTGTGTGTGTGTGTGTGTGTGTGTGTGTGTGTGTGTGTGTGTGTGTGTGTGTGTGTGTGTGTGTGTGTGTGTGTGTGTGTGTGTGTGTGTGTGTGTGTGTGTGTGTGTGTGTGTGTGTGTGTGTGTGTGTGTGTGTGTGTGTGTGTGTGTGTGTGTGTGTGTGTGTGTGTGTGTGTGTGTGTGTGTGTGTGTGTGTGTGTGTGTGTGTGTGTGTGTGTGTGTATTTTACAGCTGCTACCATGTTGTCTGCAGGGCCTGACTGTTCCTGATTAACATACCAAAACAGCTCCAGATATTTAATAGGAAACAAAAAATATAATATTATCCCATCACAGCGTCGTATATAAAAAAATATACACTGCAGGTTAGAATATAGAAAATATTCTATAGGTTTGTAAATATAGAAAATATTTTTCTTCCCAGCTTTAAAAAATACGTGACAGCGATTACCATATAAACTGGTGCTCATGGGGACCTGGTCGACCCCTCGGAAAGACAGTTTTCTCCTGGAAAAAAAAATTCGATGCCCCTGAGGTCCGCTCCGTCCTCGGTCCCATTTTCTTCTAAAACGATGAAGCAAAAAATGTTTTCGCTCGAAGGCGGTCGATGAAACACTTTACCCACACAACGCTTAATATCTTGAGATCTTGAGGTTATCTTGAGATGATTTCGGGGCTTTAGTGTCCCCGCGGCCCGGTCCTCGACCAGGCCTCCACCCCCAGGAAGCAGCCCGTGACAGCTGACTAACACCCAGGTACCTATTTTACTGCTAGGTAACAGGGGCATAGGGTGAAAGAAACTCTGCCTATTGTTTCTCGCCGGCGCCTTGGATCGAACCCAGGACCACAGGATCACAAGTCCAGCGTGCTGTCCGCTCGGCCGACCGGCTCCCTTGATGGAGACAAGGAAGAAAAGGAGAAATCAATAAATAAGAAAATCATAAATAAGTCACAGACGGAGTTAAAGGTGTTCCCGTATATCAGAACAAAAAATGGAAAGAATCTTAGAAAGTAGTAAATAAATTGTATTTATTTAATTATTTTTTATTTATTTATTTATACAAGAGTTCTTATATTCTTGTAAAGCCACTAGCACGCGTAACGTTTCGGGTCAGTCCTTAATCCCACGTTCCCCGGAATACGACCCGCCAAATCGTTTAACAACCAGGGGCCAGATTCACGAAGCAGTTACGCAAGCACTTACGAACCTGTACTTCTTTTCTCAATTTTTGACTGCTTTATTTAGAATTATTAAACAGTTAATGAGCTCCGAAGCACCAGGAGGCTGTTTATAATAATAACAACAGTTGATTAGGAAGTTTTCATGCTTGTAAACTGTTTAATAAATTTAACCAAAGGCCATCAAAGATTCAGGAAAGATGTACACGTTCGTAAGTACCTGCGTAACTGCTTCGTGAATCTGGGTCCAGGTATCCATTTTACTGTTGGGTAAACATAGGCTATAGTTAAGGATTGGCGCCAAGTAAATCCTCCCGGGCCAGGATACGAACCCAGGCCAAAGTGCTCGCGAAACGCCAGGCGAGTGTCTTAACCACTACACCACGGGGACTGCAAAGGAAAAATCCAGGAATGATGAACAGAAAAGAACAGGAAAGAATATGATAAACTGGGAAGAGTGGGTGGATGGATGACAGGGCGTTGTGATGTGAAGCGTAGTCTACCTTTGTGTCCGTAACAGTCTGATGCAACAGCTCAACAGGAGGCTAACGAGGTAGTGATAACGCTGCTGGAGACGCATACTATACAACACTTGCATAAGGCACTTGCCAACGGAGCCTCACTGACAGACATAAAATACTAGGAAGGATACCAGGAAGGTATCCTCAGCCACTTGCAACACATATCTGAACAAAAAATTAACTTAGTTCCGTTTTTTCGAACTTTAAGTTTTCCAATAAATGTGGAAAGTGACACTGAAAGGAAATGTGTTTACTTAGACATTTTGTAGTAATAAATATATAAATTGGCTTATAAAGGATCTCCTGGTGCAACGAGAAGTGAAAAAATAATGTTTTCTATAAATATATGTAAAAGTACATTTACTAATCAAGAATTTAAAAGAAAACAAAAATAGTCACCAGCGTGGGGCCTTAAGCTTCTTAAGCAGAAAAACTGGAGAGAGTTTAGACGTATACCACTAGACTACTGCCATAGCTGAGAATAATGAATTCTAAGGAAACACTAAAAGAATTAAAGCTCGTGACAATGGAAGACAGAAGACTTCTGAGAGATGTGAGTTCTGCATCAAAATGTTGGTGGAATTGACAATAGAGTCAAATATAGATTATAAGGTATTTTTGTGGAATAATAACAAAGGGATACTAGGTATCCAATCAAGCCACATGGATATTAGAAAATAATGTTTTCATAGAGTAGTGAACAACTGGAATGAGCTAATAAGTGAATAGGTGACGACAGACTCTGTACACAGTTTCAAATGTATATATGAAGACAGTCCAAGAGCCTCTGGAACCAGTTAATCAAAGGATTACAGGCGGGAGCAAATATCCAAAGCTCAACCTCCGCAGTTAAGTGAAAACAATTGTGTGTGTAAACACAAACACCCACACAGCAGAGACTACCTGGCTCTACCCTATTAGAGACTACCTGTCTATAATGTATCATTGACTACCTGTCTATAATGCATCATAGACTACCTGCCATACTGTATCATAGACTACCTGTCTATAATGCATCATAGACTACCTGCCATACTGTTTCATAGACTACCTGTCTATAATGTATCATAGACTACCTGCCATAGTGTATCGAAGACAGCCTTCCTATACTGTATCAGAGACTACAGTCCTATACTGTATCAGGGACTACCTGTCTTTAGATAACTTTGAAGGAGGGTTGTGGCTTCTCTTTAAAATGCAAATTACGTACGGTGAAAGTAATCTACTCATTAAAAAGCTTGTCAGTAACATGTATGTTTACCGTCTCGCAGTAATTCAGGAACGTCAACGTTACAAACAAAAATAAATACAAAAAAAGTATTTGGCTTGCATCTGTGTTGTTGTGTGGGCTTAATGAATTCCATCCATCCAATTAAAATTTTTGCTTGTTGCCCCTTTTTTCTGCGACAGGTTAATCGCCAGAGTAAACAGCACGTGGGAATAGGATACTGGCGCGGTCAGTCATTGCTCACTAGCTGGGACATGTCCAGCCTGTTCCAGAAAAGTATCCTCAGTCTGTTCCAGGAAGGTATCTTTAGCCTGTTCCAGGAAGGTATCTTCAGCCTGTTCCAGGAACGTATCTTTAGCCTGTTCCAGGAAGGTATCTTTAGCCTGTTCCAGGAACGTATCTTCAGCCTGTTCCAGGAAGGTATCCATAGCCTGTTCCAGGAACGTATCCTCAGCCTGTTCCAGGAACGTATCTTCAGCCTGTTCCAGGAAGGTATCTTTAGCCTGTTCCAGGAACGTATCTTCAGCCTGTTCCAGGAAGGTATCCCTAGCCTGTTCCAGGAACGTATCTTTAGCCTGTTCCAGGAAGGTATCTTTAGCCTGTTCCAGGAAC
>NC_091167.1:34963275-34965775 GCF_040958095.1 Procambarus clarkii
GCTGAGAGCTTTCCCTTCCCAAGGCTGATGCTAAGCCTTACCCACTAGATCCCATGGGAATACGATCCGCCAAGGGTTTAACAGTCAGGTACCCAGTCACTGCTGGGTAAACAGAGGCGTACAGTTCTAAGGGCCTCCCCGGCCAGGATACAACCACAGCCCCGCTCCTGTGTCAGGTAAGTCCACTACGGGCTCACCATAGCCCGTGCTACTTGGAACTTTTGTTCTGAGTAGCTGAATCTAAAACAACAACAACATTCAGGATACAACACGGGGGAGACATCTCCCGTCACGCAGGGTGCAGTCGCACCTCCACAGATCTCCAGTATCAGCTCTTGATACTGTTAATGGCTCAAAAGGGCCACCACTTACGGGCTATTCATGCCCGTGCCACCTTTTGGGTGGCTTAATCTTCATCAATCAATCAATCAATCAGGATACAAACCTAGGCCAGATTGCTAGCGAAGCGTGGGACGAGTGTGTTACCACTACGCAAACAGAGGGGAGGGGACTGTTATGTGTCATTGATCTCAGCAGCAAGTTCTTCAGTATTTGGCTCGTCACCTTAAAATTAATTGCATTTCCCCCATCTTTTATCTCCTTACTGATTATTACCTCACTTTTTACATTTTTCTCGGCCTCTCTCCCTCCCTTAATCCCATTCCCTTTGAGAGGCGTGTTGGGTCACCCAGCATCTTTGCATCACCCAGCATCCTTGCATAACCCAGCATCCTTGTATCACCCAGCATCCTTGCGTCACCCAGCATCCTTGCGTCACCCAGCATCCTTGCGTCACCCAGCATCCTTGTGTCACCCAGCTTCCTTGCGTCACTCAGCATCCTTGCATCACCCAGCATCCTTGCGTCACCCAGCATCCTTGCATCACCCAGCATACTTGCGTCACCCAGCATCCTCGCATCACCCAGCATCCTTGCGTCACCCAGCATCCTTGCGTCACCCAGCACGAGCACAATAGTGTCAAAGGAGATTTCCCTGTAACTCTCAGTCTTCCACTCTGTGGTACGTCACTAGCGTTGCTTATTGCGCGCCTTCTCCCTCCTCCACTTCCACCTTCGCTCTCTTTCCCTCTGGAAAAATATATATAAGAAATTCTGGCTGAGCAGAGAGCTTGGGCAGGAGGTAATGAAACAAATTTCATTCATAACTTTGACTTTGATAAAATAGAAGAGATTTTCAAGTCCACTAGATGACCGATAGTTGAGGCCTCGAGAGTTGGGTTGAAATAGTGCATTCTTTCTGATACAAAAAAATAATAATAACACACATTTGTGACCAGAAAGACGGAAGATGAACTATGGTATCACAGGAACCACTAAACTGCAACCGAGTCTCTTTCCTACATATCTTCTAAGGTGATGGAAAAAAACATTAAGAAAGAAGATATTAGCACATCTCGCGAGAAGGATCTATATAACGTCAGGAAAGCCATGTCTTGGTCCACAAACTTTATAGAATTCTAGAACTAGACGACTGAGATCAGAAAAAGACTGAAAATGACAGGTAGATTGCAACTTCAAGGACTGTCAGAAAACCCTGAACACAGGAGCCTACAGGAGAATCGCGCACAAGTTAAAGACAGCTAAGAGTTGCATGGAAGGTTATCCTTCTGGTTATCCTTCATGGAAGGTTATCCTTCTGGTTATCCTTCATGGAAGGTTATCCTTCTGACCTCCTATCACCTTCCATTAGGAAGGGGATAGGAGGTCAGAAGGAAGGAACAGTACACAACCCATTAGAATCTAGAACATCAATCATCGAACATTATATCAACTACATATATAACAGCTACATGTACGAACTATGCATAACAGCTTCATATAACAACTACATATAACAGGTACATATAATAACTACATATAACAGCTACATATAAGAACTACACATAACAGCTACATATACCAACTACATATAACAGTTACATATAACGACTACTTATAACAACTACATATAGCTACTACATAAAAGCTATAACAAGTACAAATAACTATCATATAAAAGATATAACTACTACTTAAAAGATATTACTACTATATAAAAGCCACAACAACTACATATACCCACTACATAAAAGCCATAACAGCTACATAATGCTATTCAAGAAGATTTTCTACAATGTATCTCAATTTCTATTAGTTTTTTATAGCCCACCTCTCTACCCTCACCCCGACTGCTATTCTTCACATCATTCCCCACTGTAATGGGCAGAAAGGTGCCCCCCCCCCCAACTCTCACTGATGTAACCACCCCCCCCCCCCCCTCCACCTTCCTCGCTGGGGTAGGGAGAGGGATACACAAATCATTCAGGAAAGCATCCTGAAGCACCATCCAAATACTCGTTTTTCTCCTCCGCAGTAGAAGAAGCCTCACACCCGCCCTCCACTTTCTCAGCGCCATACCGGGAGCGGCTCTTCCCAGCCACCAGTAGCTGGTTGTTTACACAGTAAGACGTGCTTGGTCAGTCACAGGAACTCTGCCACCT
>NC_091167.1:34968275-35000775 GCF_040958095.1 Procambarus clarkii
CCCTGGCTTGATGCCTTCCTTTGATAATTACTAACTTATTTATGTCAAAGTCTTAATTCATTGTACTGAGGAGTTGCAGCTTGAATGGTATAGTTGCACTTATGTTGGAGCGTTCTTAATTATTCTAACAGGAATGGTGTGACGAAGCTCAGCGCCATCTATGATTCAGGTTCAGAATTAAGCCAGTTTACTCTCCGATTAATAATGTTTCCCCTACTTCTAGTCTGCTGTACTGGGAGGTGACTTGTAGCAGAGGGTAGAGAGAGTGAAGCAGCGACGCCGTGGGCCTGGGGCCAGATTCACGAAGCGGTTACGCAAGTACTTACGGACGTGTAGATCTTTCCTCAATGTTTGACGGCTTTGGTTACATTTATTAAACTGTTTAAAAGGATGAAAACTTCCCATTCAACTGTTGTTATTGTTATAAACAGCCTCCTGGTGCTTCGGAGCTCATTAACTGTTTAATAATTGGAAACAAAGCCGTCACAGATTGAGAAAAGATGTACAGGGGCCAGATTCACGAAGCAGTTACGCAAGTACTTATGAACGTGTACATCTTTCCTCAATGTTTGACGGCTTTGGTTACATTTATTAAACAGCTTACAAGCATGAAAACTTCCCAATCAACTGTTGTTATTGTTATAAACAGCCCCCCCCCCCCTGGTGCTTAGGAGCTCATTAACTGTTTAATAATTGTAAACAAAGCCGCCAAAGATTGAGAAAAGATGTACAGGTTCGTAAGTGCTTGCGTAACTGCTTCGAGAATCTGGCCCGATCGACCATTGGACGTTTCTGCTGGAGCGTGTTAGCGAGGATGGAGCGCTGGAAGACTAACCCATAGGAGCGTGATAGTGCAGCGCTGGAAGACTTCACCGTTTGAAGACTTCGCTGTTTTGAAGACTTCACCGTTGAACGGAGCTAGCAAGAGGGTTAGTGGAGCACTTGAAAACGTCACCAGAGGAGTGTGGATTCAATCCCCACTGTTGATAGAAACAGTGTCAGTAATATTCGGTGTCCATGTAATGTACATATTTTTAGTCGAGCATGATTACATCTCATTTCTCTAACCTTAAACTCATCGTTGCATTTCCACTGGGGTTATGAGTCTGGACTCGAGAAGGATGCACAAAACAACCCGGTTAAGGAGGAGTTTCGTAATAAATGTTGATTATGCAATTATATCTCAACTAATATAAGCACAAAAGTCTCGGAACATCACACCTAATGTTTGAATTTGGACGGTATGCACACCGACGTCCAAAATGAGGTGGTTTAATTTATTTACAACACCTCATTTGAACGTTTCTACGGACCACTGAACATCGGCATTAGCAGGTTATGTAAGTTGGATTAGACACGCCCCCGTCCTCTCGCCTAACGCATCGCATTTTTTTACGCAATATAACATTTGATTGGGACGTTGCGATACTCGTAAACTGTTTAATAAATGTAAACAAAGCCGCCAAATATGGAGAAAAGGTTTAAGTGTTGATGCGTAAATGCTTGTCGAATCCTGGCCCGGGCTAGGGAAAACAGTCGGTTTTTTTTTACGGAGTGGCAGAAGAGGGCGTATGGTCAAGCACGAACATTTTATATTAAACGTTGAAGCAAAGACATTTCCCAGTTATTAATGGTAATTTTTGTACCGTAGAGAGACAGAAGTGCGTGAAGGCCATAACACACTTACTTCCCTTGACAGAAATGACTTAAGCGTGGTAAACAAATTACAGCTTGAATGTTTCGCAGTGCATCTTCCAATTAAGCCGACTGTCAGCATGAAAAAGTAGCTGTCATCAGCACATTTTATTATTTGGAGTTGAAGCCCGAAGACGGCAAGGAAACTCTTTCTTTCTTGATGAATATCAATGATATTTTTTTCTTACAATGCACTTAAATTGTGCATTGATAATTGTGTACTGCATTACACACAGAGATTTATCCTGTTCTTTAATAACGCGAGAGATGATCTATATTTATACTTTGAGGTGGACTCATTGGATTTAGGTGCTTTCATCCGTTTTCTTTATTTTATATAATATAATGAACGTTGGTAAATCGTAGAAAGTAAACAAGACATTAGGTATTCATTATATATACGCTTTGGAATATCGCAGCATCCGAGCGCAGTCTTATACGGTATTTGGCAACTCTGAGCCGGCATCAGTCCGTTCGCTTGTTCAACCGCCAGTTGTTGTGGACTAGTGGTCGAGGGAAGGTGTATTCGCTCCACTCGTCGCGTTTCATACTTGGAAAGTTCATTGAACACTTATTCTCTTGTTTTACTGGATCTTTTGCCCGTAACTTTGTTAATTATTGATACAGTGGCTGTCATTGGAAAGTTGATTGAAGTTTTAAGTGGTAAAAACTCGTTAAAAAAGTGGTGTTTGGCCGTGAGGTAGATTGGCGTACGGGAGTTGTGGGATGTTCGCTTAACCCAGGCAGGAAGAGAAGCCTGCACCTGCTTCAGTAATCTGCACATAGTAAGGTAAGGAAGCCAACGACACGTATTTTATGAATGGGGTTATTTTGGTTCGAGTGCAAATGAATGGTTACGCGATGAGTGCGAGTCGGTGCGATAGGAATGCTGCACTCTCCAGCCTGGTGGGTACTCGAGTTACCATCGTCCAGGCAGGTCCAGCGTTATTAGAACTACCGGTCAGGCAGGCTTCTTACGTGTCAGGCCTCGTCGCTCGTCTTATCGCCCCAATACGGGTAGTGCCATGTACTTGAGGTAAATATTATGAACGTAATAAGAGTCTGGGAGGTTGTTGACAATGGAGTGCATTGTAGCGTTGAGGCGGGCGGGTGTACTGAAGGACAAGGCCAGCCAGGGTGGGTTGGCTTCATCTGGGAACTGGGTGATGGGAGGGTTTCTGGTCTCGGTCAACAGTTTCGTGCTGATGCTCTTCGTGCTCATCTATATGTGTTTATGTGGGCCAAGTAATAGATTTTGAGTCCCAAATTTCCAGGTCTCATTAATCAGTTAAAGCATTTAATTAAAATAATGTTTCTGGTATATCGTTTTGAAGGTGTGAGTGTCCCTTGTAGTCTGTTAACCTCTGGCTAGCAACAGTTCCTCAGACTACGGTATTATTATACCTACCTACTTACCTACCTACCTTAGTAGTTTTGCTAACGTTTCTTGTGGCTCGCCCTGCCAACGCCTCTTGTCGCTTGGCCTGCCAACGCCTTTTGTCGCTTGGCCTGCCAACGCCTCTTGTCGCTTGGCCTGCCAACGCCTCTTGTCGCTTGGCCTGCCAACGCCTCTTGTCGCTTGGCCTGCCAACGCCTCTTGTCGCTCGGCCTGCCAACGCCTCTTGTCGCTTGGCCTGCCAACGCCTCTTGTCGCTCGGCCTGCCAACGCCTCTTGTCGCTTGGCCTGCCAACGCCTTTTGTCGCTTGGCCTGCCAACGCCTCTTGTCGCTTGGCCTGCCAACGCCTCTTGTCGCTTGGCCTGCCAACGCCTCCTGTCGCTTGGCCTACCAACGCCTCCTGTCGCTTGGCCTGCCAACGCCCCTTGTTGCTTGGCCTGCCAACGCCTGTCGCTCGGCCTGCCAACGCCTCCTGTCGCTTGGCCTGCCAACGCCTCTTGTCGCTTGGCCTGCCAACGCCTCTTGTCGCTTGGCCTGCCAACGCCTCTTGTCGCTCGGCCTGCCAACGCCTCTTGTCGCTTGGCCTGCCAACGCCTCTTGTCGCTTGGCCTGCCAACGCCTTCTGTCGCTCGGCCTGCCAACACATCAATAGTTCTTTGGATTTACAACACATCTGGCACATTCGTCCTGTCATCTTATCTATCGTTCCGCCTGCCAACATATCTATCGTTCGGCCTGCCAACATATCTATCGTTCGGCTTGCCAACATATCTATCGTTCGGCTTGCCAACATATCTATAGTTCGGCCTGCCAACATATCTATAGTTCGGCCTGCCAACATATCTATCGTTCGGCCTGCCAATATATCTATCGTTCGGCCTGCCAACATATCTATAGTTCGGCCTGCCAACATATCTATAGTTCGGCCTGCCAACATATCTATAGTTCGGCCAGCCAACATCTATAGTTCGGCCTGCCAACATATCTATAGTTCGGCCTGCCAACATATATGTTCGTCAGTCTGTCCTCAGTTTGCCATCACCTGCAGCCCTAGAGAGGTTGTGTGTGGTAGGTTGGCAGCAAATTTAACATAGGCATTTAACTCGTTAAAATATTTCCGTAATCTTGAACGAGCCTTTAGCTGGTGCTGTGAGATAACAGTTGCTGTTTATAACAGACGCGTCAGAAGGTCTAACAAATTAAAGTTCATGATAACAGTATTTACAATGGGTTAAATCTTATATATGGCGTGTAAACGTTTGGGTCATCAACACCAGCAATAATTGACAGGCTCTTCTTGCAGTGTGTGTGTGTGTGTGTGTGTGTGTGTGTGTGTGTGTGTGTGTGTGTGTGTGTGTGTGTGTGTGTGTGTGTGTGTTTTCACCTATTTGTAAATACACGCACACACACACACACGGTAACATTTGGGAGATGAAATCCTTCAAGAATGACGGAGAGAGAGAGACCTGGGGGTAGATATCATCCCCAAACCTGTCTCCCAGAAGCCCACATCGAGAGGATATCATCAGCGACGTATGCTAAGTTGGCCAACATAAGAACCGCCATTATAATTTGTGTAGGGCGTTATTTAGAGGCTTGTATACCACATATGTCAGCTCAATCCTGGATTATGCAGCACCAGCGTAGAGACTGCATCTTGTCAAGCACAAGACTAAATTGGAAAAGAGTCAACAGATGCCACCAGACTGATACTAGAGCTGAGGGGTATGAGCTACGAGGAAATATTACGGAAACTAAACCTCACGTCGCTGGAAAACAGAAGATTTGCGAGAGACATGATCACCACACTCAAGATATTCACAGGAATTGATAGGGTAGGTAAAGACATTATTTAACACAGGTGATACACGCACAAAGGGACATTGATGGAAATTGAGTACCCAAATGAGCCTTAGAGGCATTACAAAACACTTTCAGTGTCAAAGTAGTTAACAAATGGAACGCCCTAAGCAGTGATGTGGTGGAAGCAGACACCATACACAGTTTCAAATGTATATAAGATAAGAGCCCAGTAGGCTCAGGAATCTGGAAACCAGTTGATTGATGATTGTGAGGCGGGACCAAAGAGCCGAAGCTCAATTAGGTGAATTAAGTGAAAACACACACACACACACACACACACACACACACACACACACACACACACACACACACACACACACACACACACACACACACACACACAAACCTGGTAGCTTGGAGCCTGGTGGATAGCGCACAGGACTCGTAATTCTGTGGCGCGGGTTCGATTCCCGCACCAGGCAGAAACAAATGGGCAAAGTTTCTTTCACCCTGAATGCCCCTGTTACCTAGCAGTAAATATAGCAGTAAATAGGTACCTGGGAGTTAGTCAGCTGTCACGGGCTGCTTCCTGGGGCGTGTGTGTGTGGTGTGGGAAAAATATCTTCTTCCAATCGAGGAAGAAGCTGATAGTTTCTTTCATCTGATACACCTATTCACCTAGTAGCAAATAGGTACCTGGGAGTTACAGTTGCTACGGGCTGCATTCTGGGATGTGTGTGTGTGTGTGTACTCACCTGTGCTTGCGGGGCTTGAGCTTTGGCTCTTTGGGCCCGCCTCTCAACTGTCAATTAGTCGACTGTTTTTTGTTAGTTTTTGTTTTCCACAGACACACACATCCCCAGGAAGCAGCCCCTAGCAGCTGTCTGACTCCCAGGTACCTATTTACTGTTAGGTGAACAGGGGCATCAGGGTGAAAGAAGTTCTGCCCATTTGTTTCCGCCATCGCCGGACCCTAGGATTACGAATCCCGAGCACTGTTTACTCGGCTATCAGACCTTTGCGTGTGTGTGTGTGTGTGTGTACTCGCCTAGTTGTACTCGCCTAGTCGAGCTTGTAGGACTGAACATCTGCTCTTAATCCCTTCTCTTCGACCATCATGGAATGATTCCTTCTGAAGATGTATTAATATACGGAAGTACTTAAGGAATTTCCTGTTTCAATTCTTCCTCCGTGGTCTGACACTGTCACATTTTTCATCACGTGTTAATTTTCGTGATTTACACACACACACACACACACACACACACACACACACACACACACACACACACACGCACACACCACGAGGTGTGGGGCCTCGTAGCCTGGTGGATAGCGCGCAGGATTCGTAATTCTGTGGCGCGGGTTCGATTCCCGCACGAGGCAGAAACAAATGGGCAAAGTTTCTTTCACCCTGAATGCCCCTGTTACCTAGCAGTAAATAGGTACCTGGGAGTTAGTCAGCTGTCACGGGCTGCTTCCTGGGGTGTGTGTGTGTGTGTGGTGTGGAAAAAAAAAAAGTAGTTAGTAAACAGTTGATTGACAGTTGAGAGGCGGGCCGAAAGAGCAAAGCTCAACCCCCGTAAAAACACAACTAGTAAACACACACACATACACACATATATATATATATATATATATATATATATATATATATATATATATATATATATATATATATCGTTTTTTTAACTATGGGCGCCTGACAGCTGGGTGGACAGCGCTTCGAATTCGTAGTCCTGAGGTTCCGGGTTCGATCCCCGATGGAGGCGGATACAAATGGGCAAAATGTTTCTTTCACCCTGATGCCCCTGTTACCTAGCAGTAAATAGGTACCTGCGAGTCAGACAGCTGCTACGGGCTGCTTCCTGGGGTGTGTGTAACAAAAAGGAGGCCTGGTCGAGGACCGAGCCGCGGGGACGCTAAGCCCCGAATTCATCTCAAGATAATTTCAAGATGCATAGAATTGACCTTGACAGGTTCATCAGGTTCCTCGTCAAGTCCGTTCAACCTATTTGCCACTCCGAGACTGGCAAGGGCACTGTGACATCCGTGACTCGACTGTGTTTTCTGTATCCAATAATGCCCTTACCTTGAGGTTACCTTGCGATGGTATCACAGCTTAACGATCCCGCGTCGTCGACCAGGCCCTCCTGGTTGCTGAGCTGGTCAACCAGACTGTTGGACGTGGCTGCTCGCAGCCTGACGTATGAATCACAGCCTGATCAAGTATCCTTTGGAGGTGTGAGGGGTCGGCCAGTTATGCCCCTTATGTGTAGTGGAAGCGTGTTCAACAGCCTCGGGCCTCTGATGTTGATAGAGTTCTCTCTCAGAGTACCTGTTGCACCTCTGCTTTTCAACGGGGGTATTCTGCACATCCTGCCATGCCTTTTGGTCTCATGTGATGTTATTTCTGTGTGCAGGTTTGGGACCAGCCCCTCTACTATTTTCCACTTTCAACTGTTCCTCAATGTGAACATTGCTTTTATATCTACTTTCTGAGTCCCCCTTCCCCTTAGTAATTCCAAGTCGTTATCATGTTTGCCCTAATTCCTCTTCTTTCCCAAAGTGTAGTGAGTTCCCTCAGCCTTTCTTTATAACTCGGGCCCCTTTGCTCAGGAACGAGGCGTTTTGCATATTTTTGGAACTTTTTCAAGTTATATTGTGTTTGTTTAGATAGGGGCTCCATGTCTTGGCAGAATAGTCAACAATAGACCTCACAGAGGATGTATTCCGCTCTTGAATAGTATCTTTGTGTCCAAGTTTCTGAAGGATAACCGGACGTTTGCAAGTATTACAAATGCAGCCTTCGTTATTCTGCTGAAATGTGCCTCTAGGGTTAGATCTCAAGTTATTTTCACTCCCAAGTCTTTCAGAAGATCAGAAGTCTTTCTTTCAGAAGACTTTCGTGTTTTTTCAGAAGATGGTAGTTGGCGTCCTTTCATACTGTACTGCATTTGAGGTCTTCCTACTCGATTTTCTACCCTCATAACCTTGCAGTTTTCAGGGTTAGTCTAGTAGCAATTACATAGACCATTTAAGGAAATTGTCAAGTTCATCTTGTAATGTGTTGCTTTCTTCCTTGGGTCTGCAAGTGTGTCTGTCAGTGCTTCGCTGTGTACTTATCTAATTGTGCTTGCGGGGGGTTGAGCTCTGGCTCTTTGGTCCCGTCTCTCAACTCTCAATCAATTAATGTACAGGTTCCTGAGCCTACTGGGCTCTATCATATATATACTTGAAGCTGTGTATGGAGTCAGCCTCCACCACATCACTTCCTAATGCATTCCATTTGTCTACTACTATGACACTGACAAAAATTCTTTCTAACGTCTCTATGAGACTGTGTGTGTGCGTTTGTGTACTCACCTAATTGTACTCACCTAATTGTGCTTGCGGGGGTTGAGCTTTGGCTCTTTGGTCCCGCCTCTCAACTGTCAATCAACTGGTGTACAGATTCCTGAGCCTACTGGGCTCTATCATACCTACATTTGAAACTGTGTATGGAGTCAGCCTCCACCACATCACTTCCTAGTGCATTCCATTTATTAACTACTCTGACACTGAAAAAATTCTGTGTGTGTGTGTGTGTGTGTGAATCGTGAGTTCAAGGCTCCGATGGCGTAAGTAATAGGTAGATAATTATCAAGGGAAAGCGCCAAGCCATCAAGACTATGTAACACGTGGAAGGGGTCAGTATAAGGATTTGGGATAGGACCGGGGAAAGGAATGGTGCCCCAATCACTTGGTCGATCGGGGATTGAACGCCGACCTGCATGGTGCGAGACCGACGCTCTACCGTCCAGCCTATGGCGTAAGTTAATGAAATTTTATTTCCAAATTTATTGTGGTTTGCAATTGATATGACTCGTGCGGAAATCCCCTAATACCACCAGACTCGAGTGATACTCCACGAGAGGTTGAAAGTCCCCAGTTGGATGCTAGTGGTGTGTCTGGGGACCCTCTCTTATTGTGGGTATTCAAAGAAGAGTATGTAGAGCTCCTGTCTTCCACTTCGGTGGTCGTGGGTTCGAGGCTTCGATGGTGCAAGTGAATGAAATGTTATTTCCACGTTCATTGTAGTTTGCAATATATATATATATATATATATATATATATATATATATATATATATATATATATATATATGTGTGTGTGTGTGTGTGTGTGTGTGTGTGTGTGTGTGTGTGTGTGTGTGTGTGTTT
Organism: Procambarus clarkii; assembly: GCF_040958095.1. Classification (NCBI taxonomy): domain Eukaryota; kingdom Metazoa; phylum Arthropoda; class Malacostraca; order Decapoda; family Cambaridae; genus Procambarus; species Procambarus clarkii. The sequence goes on from NC_091167.1 coordinate 34,977,373, forward strand.
GTACATAATGTACCAGTAAATTGAGTGGATTTGTTCCATTTAACAACCAATGACATGTAGAGTTACTGAGCGTAACAGTCAGTGTCTAGTTGTTATGGTACTGGTATAATCCTTTTTTTTACTAATGATACTATCTTAGATGTCCATCTTCACGCTCGGTGCGACTTGCTGCCTGTACGTGGGTTTTTATGCAGCTGCCCTACACTTGAATCTACATCTACACGAGAAGAAATAATTTATTCAACATCCCGTTGTCTGAAGAGAATCCCACATCCAGCAAACAGCAGAAGCTTTAACTTATTTTTCAGTTACTGGCCACTCAAATTTTGCTGAAAGATATTAGGGATAACTTGATTGTAAGAAAATATTGGCTTAGACTTAAGAATGAGTGATTTGATGAAGGGTGTTGCAGGCTTACAGGATATGATGAAACCACTAATTAGCACGGAAATTAGTCGAGTCCTACCTGGAGAGGGCTTCGGGAGTCCTTCTACTCCCCGAGCCATAGCTGGATTCTTTATATTAAGGAATTAGGTCTACTAGGATGAGTTTGGAGTGCACAATAAACTAGCCGCCTCCGGCGGCAACAATCATGTCACGGATGGTTTTTTGACTATCAATTTAAATCTGTTTAAAGTTAGATTATTAAATGGGTTGTGTTCAAAAGTTTGATGAAGGCCATCTGCTATTCATTAACTCATCTTCATGAATTAATGTATTGGGGACTACATATATATTGATAATAATATTGGCTATGTTCTTTTAATTCATAAACTGCAAACGCATATAGCCGAGCATACACATGCAGGCGATGAGTCACAATAACGTGGCTGAAGTATGTTGACCAGACCACACACTAGAAGGTGAAGGGACGGCGACGTTTCGGTCCGTCCTGGACTATCTCAAGTCGATTGTGACTTGAGAATCGACTTGAGAATGGCCCAGGAAGGACCGAAACGTCGTCGTCCCTTCACTTTCTAGTGTGTGGTGAGCATATACATGTTTAGCTCAGATTAAATACAGCTTTGTATTGTCTTCTGAATAGGCTATGTCTCTCTTTTCTCTTTCTCTCTCACTCTCTCTTTCTCTCTCACTCTCTCTTTCTCTCACTCTCTTTCTCTCTCACACTCTCTTTCTCTCTCACTCTCTCTTTCTCTCACTCTCTCTCTCTCTCTCTCTCTCTCTCTCTCTCTCTCTCTCTCTCTCTCTCTCTCTCTCTCTCTCTCTTTCTCTCTCTCTCTCTCTCTCTGAATTTATCGACAACGATAACCAACATTGGTAGCGTCGCTTCTTGCAGACTCTGCTTTTAATCCTTGATGGTTCACCATTCCTTCACTCCTGCCTCATATCCTCGCTCTTTGCCCTTATCTCTCTTCCAATTGTTACATTGCCACACTGGGTTACTTCTTCGGGTAATTACTTTATCTCTCCCACACTCCCTCTCTTCCTTCTTTCCCCTCCCTCCCTCCTTCCCTCTCTTCCTTCCTCTTCGCTCATTCACCACTCATGTGCTTAAGAATATAATTTTTTTTAGTAATACATGAGGTACATCTGCATTAGTGCAGCTACCCTAGACTATATGAAGTGGAGTACAGTGTGTCAAAAAAGCTAACTAGGTGATGCTAAAAAAATCCCCATCACACAGGATAGTTAGTCATACAGAGGCATGTGATAGGCAGTCTGCATTGGCAGACTCCGGATGCATTTTGAGGATATCAACACAAAAGTGAATAAGGTAGCAGTGGTAATAAAAGTCCCCATCTCGCAGGATGGTTAGTCATGCAGCGCCATATATTTAGTAGCCTGCACTGGCAAATTTTGGGTACACTGTGAGGATATCTTAAAGAATACGAGAGTGAATAAAATAATTGCAAAGCTCCAGGTACCTCATGCCAACTGGTCTGAAAGGTCTAATAACTGGGCATTCGGTGATGTAGTGTGAGAGATCGTGCCTCAGTTCCTGCTCACACAGTTTGCACCTGGAGTGTTTAGGATTGGGAGATCTACGCCAAACCAACCTACAAGATGGGGATTCTGGTATCACATAGGCTAGCTATCTCGACGTAAATCCCGCAACGATCTGTCTACTTTGTAGAGTAGCAGTATAGGATAAATGCCCGTGTACCTAGGCTATGGATGTTAATAACCAAAATGAACATTTGCAAGGTGATGACGTAGGTGGTAGGCGGAGTTTTCTCGTAAAGAAGTAATTGATTACCATCTTGGATTTGATTTTGAGCACCCTGAGGCAGCAGTATTCCGGGAATAGCATCAAAATCTAGTAGACTTGAGGCAAAGTGACATTCACATAAGGTGCTTAATCTATCGTCGTTCTATTATCCAGGAAGAACGGCACATCTAGGGATCATCCAATAAAGTTAGCCGACATTAGATGTCTGCTAACTTGTAGCAGTTTGCAGTCGAGCCTGAGCCTACTAGGCTTGAGCTTGGCTACAAGTATCTCTGATGTAGACTTGATTAAATGTAAACTTTGTCAGCAGAACTATTCACATTGGCGTCATTATATTAATGAATCCGAAAAAATTGAGGAATGTGGAGATAACTATCAATGGAGTTCAAGAAATGTGTAAGTACTTCGTTCATTATGATGTACTTCCAGAACTCCTAGCCAAGTATCTAGAGTTTGCTTACTGTGGGTGCAGCATGCAAATGACTGTAAAGCTGCCGTCCAATTGGCCGAGTTAGTAATTAGGATTAGTAAGCAGGATTAGTAACTATTACTGTTTCACTGCAGATGTAAACAGCCTTGTATAGAGACTTGAGACAGCTTCTTGAATCACTTGATATAAAAATACTATTGATATATGTATTTGCGTATATATATTATATAATATATATATAATGTGTGTGTGTGTGTGTAGTTTCCTAAGTGTAGTTACAGGATGAGAGCTACGCTTGTGGTGTACCGTCTTCCCAGTACTCTTTGTCGTATAACGCTTTGGAATTCCTGACGGTTTTGGCCTCCACCACCTTATTTAATTTGTTCCAACCGTCTACCACTACTAACGTGTGTGTGTGTGTGTACGCATACATATAATTGTATATGTATGTAGGTATATACCTACATGCATATACCCACATACAGAGGTATTTAAAAATTTCAAATTGTGTAATTACACAAGATTGCTACTTAGCTAAATGAACTGCGGGGTTCAGTTCCTGAACCCACTATGGGCCTCTGTATGCCTTTCCACCACCACCCTCGGGATGAGTATAAGGTGCATAATAAATTACATGAATGACATGTATGCTCCAGGTAACCTCTACCACTTCTCTAACATATTCCTTCTCTGTAATCATCTGTTAAGTTCAACGGAGGTGGGGGATAATTCTCTCAATATTAAAGAGCCCAAGACTTTTTAATACCTTTTAATACTTTAGGAAGATAACTAGCCGATCTCTCACATTGCTCAAAAGAGAACTTAATAAACACCTCCAAGGAATATCTGATCAATCAGGCAGTAATACATACGTCAGATTGTGAGCAGAGACGTCAAACAACCTGATTAAACAAGTTCATCAACCAGGAGGCCTGGCATTGGTTCCCGGAACCACGTCAAGATAAGGTAGGTTCATAAAGAAAGGTAAGGCCTGTAATCTCAAGATATTTCTTGTGAGAAAATGGTGGGATTGCCACTTGACACTGCCAATGGGACTATCATTTTTGGATGACAGGTTCCAATATATATAATAAGATTAAAAAATAAAGAAGTGATAAAACAAATGATGATGAAACCACACATTAGAAAACGAAGAAACGACGACGTTTCGGTCAGTTCTGGACCATTTTCCAATCGTGTAATGACTTGATAATGGTCCAGGATGGACCGTTTCTTTATTTGGTGATGTGGGGTTTGGTCATCATATCTTCAGCCACGTTATTGTGACTCATTGTCTGATTAAAGGAATAAGAGACAGGCCAATGTAGTGTCAATAATGTTGTGGGTGAGAATAATCAAGGTCCGAGCTTCACTGCTTCACTAAGGTTCTCACACACACACACACACACACACACACACACACACACACACACACACACACACGCAGTCTTCCTGGTGTTTGCTCGCCGAGGGCACTTGTCTTGCCACTTACCCCCTGCATCTCGTGCAACTTCAGTCTTGTTTTTCTCCAAGTTAAACTAGTGTGTGTGTGTGTGTGTGTGTGAGTGAAGTGAATTAGTCACCTCTCCCCTAACGTTTGGAAGATCTTAAATTAGCATCTCGTGTTGTGTTTTCTTAGGAAAAATAAGTGACATATGGCCCTAGTTTAGTCTCTGAAGAATGTTGGAATCGTGCCAGCGTTCATTACCGCACTTACCAGCTAGTTTTACTCACTAATTTTCAGCTGTGATATATACAGATGCCATCCTAGACCTAAGCTTAGCCCGCATGTAGGAGGAGGCTCGAATAAGCGTTTTGTGGTCGCAGACGCACATAAGCCACACACGGCAGGACCAGTTCGGTGTATCAGAAGCAGCCTCGCATGGGCGAACACCCGGGGCGGGAAACTATGTAAACAAACTCAATGTTATGACCAGCGGGTGTGTCAGTGTTTGGAGTGGCGCCAGAACTTAACCCACGCGCATAGTGTAGAGTTTGCACCTGAACATGTGTGTATCTTTTCACGCCCTAAGACAGTTCCATCCAATGAATTGTAAATACTTATAGTAACACTACTCAAAATACTAATTTTTCCGTGAATAGTAACCAGTTGTGTAATGTAGGCTCTTATTAGCCTACCTTGTTACCAATCACACGATTAACTTAGGGAGCAGAAACCTGCTCCCTACTGTCACAAGAAAACTGCATTGTTGCAGTTTTACAGGCTACAGTGCCTGTAGCCGTGTTGTGTCGCTGATGCTGTCTCCGCTCTTTGCTCTATGACAAGCCAATATAATTAGGCTACTAGGCTAACTCTCCAAGATGCGAGCTGGTTTTGGACATCATTAGTGCAGTAAGGAGCTTTAATGATTAGAAAGTTCCCTCTTGTTATGCTGGACCTGCAAGTAACTGAAGCCACGAGCTGCAGTCTAATAGTATGCATTAGTGTATATGTCTCTGTGCCAAATCTTAGGGCTTGAGAGGTAGACTAGCTTAAACTACGCCACTGATTTGCAAACTTGGGTTTTTAAGCTGGTTTATAGATTCCAGAGCCTGTTGGGTTCTGTCATATCGACGTTTAAAACTGTGTATGGAGTCTGCTTCCACCTCTTCGATACTTTGCACATTCCAACTGTAGACTCCTCTGGCTCTAAAGAAAATTATTTCTAGTGTGTTCAGCTAGTTTGGGTACTTTGCATTCATCTATGTCTCCTTTTTCGTTTACCACCCTTGCTAAATCTGTCCTTGTCTACCCTGTCTTGAGTTTTTATGTCTGTCCAGCCTTAGCCTTTTTTTTGTGGTCATGTCTCCCCTATGACTTCTTTCTTCCAGTCACGTGAGGTTTAACAATTGTAATCATTTCTCATAGCTCGTATCTTTCACTCTAGTATTATTCTAGTGATATATCTCGGAACTTTCTTCAGCTTTATTTTGCTTAACGAGATAAGGACTCTAAGCTGCTGAGATGTCTATTTCAGAATTGCATAAACGATACACAAGATTGGGAATGACTCTTGTTCAGATTCCTAAAGGCAGTTCTAATATTAGCCAACCTTCTGCATGTATCTGACGAAATTCTTTTGATGTGGGCTTCCAACGACAGTTTAAGGGTTTGTGTGTGTGTGTGTGTGTGTGTGTGTGTGTGTGTGTGTGTGTGTGTGTGTGTGTGTGTGTGTGTTTTATTTGTTCCTTTCTCGTTCTGAAAGGCTCTCATAGCCGTTTATAAATAAACATATGAAAGTATACAAACATTACCTATTGAACAAATATCCTAGAGAAGAGTAAGCCGGTCAACAGACCAGTAGGACGGTGAACTTAGTATTGTGCTAAGGCCCTAGGCCTAAGGGGGTGTAGGAAACTGTTACTTTAAATGCGTATAGTTATTAATAGAACTGCCGAGAATATGAGAGGGAGCGTTAATATTTACACAGTGGTGCCTAGCTAGACTACATAAATGTTCAATCTTCGTTTTAATCAAATAAATGTGCACCTCGTGTCACCATCGTCTCCTTCAATCAGCCTTGTGGGCTATTTCTGTGTGTGTTTATGTGTAATAAAAAAAAATGTGTAACTAGTTTCAGAATATTGTTACTTGCTACGCTAAATGAACTATAGGGCTCAGTTCATCAACTCATTATATGCCTCTGTAACCCTCTCCACCACCGTCCACTGGATGGGTATGGGGTGCATAATAAATGACTAAACTAAAAAAAAAAAAAAAACTAGCCCACATCTTCCCCCTCCCTCTGCCATCCTCTATATGCTATCTGCTCCGAACAGGACCTTCCCTTTCCGTACCACCATATCTATCCTGGACAGGACCCCCCCCCATCCCCTCCAGTCCACCATTATGCAGTCAAGACACCGTTAAAGGTCTAGTGCGCTGTCTGGGGGTATGTGTAGTGGGGTAAGTTAGTTGTTTTTGTAGGTGTTTTACCCCTGTGTGTGTGTGTGTGTGTGTGTGTATGTGTGTGTGTGTGTGTGTGTGTGTGTGTGTGTGTGTGTGTGTGTGTGTGTGTGTGTGTGCTCACCTATTTGTACTCACCTATTTGTGCTTGCAGGGGTTGAGCTTTGGCTCTTTGGTCCCGCCTCTCAACTGTCAATCAACTGGTGTACAGATTCCTGAGCCTACTGGGCTCTATCATATCTACATTTGAAACTGTGTATGGAGTCAGCCTCCACCACATCACATCACATCATGTGTGTGTGTGTGTGTGTGTGTGTGTGTGTGTGTGTGTGTGTGTGTGTGTGTGGTGCCCCGCAGGCTCTTAAGACGCCAGTTAGGGTTCGAGTGGGATCCTTGGTAGGCCAGGCGTGTTTTCTTTGTTTTTCTACCTTTGGAGAAGCCTAAAAGTGGATAAAGAAGTGATACAACAGGTGTACCGGATAAGGAAAGGTGTTTAAATGGGAACTAAAGTGGGACTTATGAAAGCATGTGGGGCTGTCCGGTATGCCGACGCCTGTAGCCTGCGTGTGATTAGGACCTAAACAAAGCTAACTCTTTTGCGAGTTAGTGGCTGGTAGCGTTCTTGTTTGTAGTTTTGTATTTTAGTAACATCCGGATTTTTACTGGCCATTGGCCATTGGCCCAGTCCTAATTTAAAGTATCAAATTAGTGGTATAGTCTTGCTGTAAAAGGGTTAAGGACACAAAAAATGAAATCCTTACATGTAGCAGGTGGATGAACATTTTTACATTTACATTTTTTCATGTTGTGGGTGAAAAATACGAACAGTGAGTGGTTATGAAAGGCGCTTCGCGAAGACAATAACCTTGTCTAAATGGCTCTCGCAGGTCAAAGTCAAGATTCATCTACGGTGTTTTGTCTATGTGGCATTTTGCCATCTTACACGACACCCAACTTTTTTTTTAGAGCAAATAAGACGAGAGCTCTATACCCTGGAACACACAAACCGAAACTGTCTCTATTTTCCGCTCGTTACAACTTGTAATAAAGTTGTTACATCTTGGCTTAACGTGTGTTATGACGTATTAGAACGTTGTTACAACTTGCTATATTGGTTGTTATAACTGGTTAGGAGGTGTTAAAACTTGTTCGAACGTTGTACCAACGTCATAGTTTCGGTGTGTGTGTTTGGCTGGTTTATATTATAAAGTTTTACAATAATGTTTTGTTTACCCACAAGTCACGTGGCTGCCAAGCCTTATCACAGCGATCAAGTGCGTGCGGAGAGCAGGCAGGGGCTTCCCTGTGTAGATATAATCACATCGAGTCTACTCTCAACCTGCCTTATATGACCAACCTCACTTCACCCTGGCCTTCAACGCTGAGGTAGCTAAATGACAGAGTGAATCTTTAAAATTAATCCTAAAACCTGGTGGCCTGGTCAGAGACCGGGCCGCGGGGACGTTGGTTCCCGAAATCACCGCAAGGTTATCTTGAGATGATTTCGAGGCTTAGCGTCTTCGCGGCCTAAGTACATATTCACTAGGTGAACAGGTGCATCGGGGTGAAAGTTCAGAAAATATTTGTATTTGAAGTATGTGGGTGAAGCATTTATAGAATTGTGGTTCGAACAGAGGACGTGAGCGAAGTACTTGTTCCGGAAGTGTTCGGACGTCATCAGTTGTGAGTCGTGTGTAAACAGCTTTACATTCATAAACCAGGGAGTTTGGCGGCTGGATTAACGAGCTTTGATCTTTGCATGCGAAGACGGGCTGAAGTTCATGCTATAGCGCACCATCTTTCCCCTTCACTCGTATTTTTTGTTCATTCACACTCGATCGCTCGTTCATTCACACAAGATCATACACTTAATCACTTGTTTACACATTTAATCCTTCTATAATTCACTAGTATATCCATATATAGCCCATCCTCATCTACAAAGACCAAATGCTCATTAATCAAGTCGCCAAATCCCCTGGTTTATGAATTAAAAACTATATAAATACGACTCACAACTGATGGCATTTTAACTTTTTTCGAACAGCGCTGCGCTGACGACCGGTTCGAATCCCAACGCTGTTACCTTGAGGTTACCTTACCTTGAGGTGCTTCCGGGGCTTAGCGGAAGTGCTTCACCCACGTATTTCAAATTCAAATAATCGCCAACGGAACCTAAACGCCTAACCTAACCAACGCCTAACTAAACATAGAACTTTAAAATACAATAATGGAAATTAAACAAACCTATTTTTAATACGCAGTATATTAAAATTGTTGAATGTGTCTTGACGGAGCCAGAGCTATAACGAGCGTGACTCAAGGAAAGACTGCCATATAGCGACTTGCTATTGGTTGGAATACCTTTCGTAGTGTGGGGGAAGGGAGTTCTTTGTGTGTTTTTTAACCAGCGGAAGGGGCGTGTCGCAGTGACGAGGCTGTTTGTGCGCGTTTTGGTAACGTGGTGCTCCATTACATCTATCGTCAAACATTCCGCGCCTCACACATGTCGTCAAACAGTTCACTTGCTCCACCCACCATATCTCTACCCTATCAATTCACATCTGACAAGCCTCCTCCTACACAACTACCATTCTGATCACATTTACTCGGTACCACCGGCCCTTTATTGACTGCCATACTTCTTTTACAACCACCACCACCACCACATGCGGCAACCATTACCTCCCGGGAGTATCCTGTACCACCCACCTGTTGCTGTAGCTGCCCACCTCCCCCATGCCTCCTACCCACCCGTCTTGATCCGGTGTTAGCGTACCGGGGCGGGGTGGAGCATGATTGGGGTGGGAAAACAGTGAGGTAGTTCTTACCGAAGCCACGCACAGCCATGTGCTGCTGTCCGCTGCTCCAGAGAGAATTGCCACAGAGTAATGCGCCGTCATGATCGCCATAATGGAGTCACTGATGGCAATAGGCCTGCCAGGTGCTTTGTCACGTTGACACTAGCCAGTTGTCACTAGGCCTAAGGTCGTGTCTCCCTAACAATACAGGGCAGGCTACCGAACCGAAAGGTGAACCGTTATGGTCAGTCAGGTACCCGGAGAACCGGTTACACAGACACATCCCCAGACCCTTATGGTCAGCCGGGTACCGGAAGAACTAGTCTCCAGTCTCCAGATGTAACACATCTCCAGTCCACGAAGGAAGCAACTCCTTGCGGAACCCGAAGAAAGAAATCTTGCAAGAAATCTCTTCGGGGAGAAATTGGGGCAATGTATTAGGCGAGTGATTGTTTTTTTCTGGTATTACCCGGCCGCCTTGTTTTATTGTGGGGAGCTGATAGAATTATTGGCACGCCCGTCTCCACACTTTACGAGGTGGAGGTACAGCATTTTGTTAAGACATATTTATGGAGTTTTTTTTGTGGGAATGTAATTGAGTCGAACGAATATGGAAAATATATTATTAGGGCTATGAGCTAGTTTTTTTTTTTTGCCTGAAATTTTCATTTGCCTTGCTCAATTATTTGTTTGTTAGCATTCCTGTCCTGATTAGGTACCGTTGTTGGTCGTAATTATATATAGAGGTAATCATCTGTCTGTATTTATATACTCGGTATAACAAAAATCACCAAAACCCAAAATATATGTATATAATGTATATTATATATTATATATATATGATCAGAAAAATCTTGACCCCTTCGAAAGATTCGAACCCGGTCAGCCAGGTCCTCCATGCCCCTTGGCGTATCCAGTACTATAACCACTCGACCAAACTGACTGTACAAAACTATTGGAAGACATCTGACCCTTCTGAAGAAATTATTGGTTTGATTTACTGCAAATATTTTTCTCGTTTTTTTATCTGATTTACTGACTTATCTGCCCAATCAACCTTGTTTATTAATATTACTGGAATAGTTCATTGATATAAAAGATGTGTAGCTTAGAACTTTCAAAATCATGTTTATAGTTAGGCCAGACTGGCCTACAATAGCACAAGAAAGAACAAGAAAGAACATGGCTCGTTATTATAATTAATTCTCTCTGTCGCTTACACACAGTCACACACACACATTCACACACACACACACACACATTCACACACACACACTCACAAGAATAATATAGGGCGCTGGTGGCTGAGTGGACAGCACGCTGGATATGTAGTCATGTGGTCCGGAGTTTGATTCCCGGCGTCGGCGGAAACAGATGGGCAGAGTTTTTTTCACCCTGATGCCCCTGTTACCTAGCAGTAAATAGGTACCTGGCAGTTGAACAGCTGTTAGATGCTGCTTCCTGTGTGTGTGTGTACTCATTTGTGCCTGCAGGATCGAGTATTGACTCTTCGATCCCGACCAAGATGCACAAATGCAATCATTCACTGACCAAGATTGGAGAGATAGTGTGTGTATGGGGGGGAGGATAAAGTTAGTAGATAATAACAGTTAATCGATTGACAGTTGAGAGGCGGGCCGAAAGAGCAGAGCTCAACCCCCGCAAGCACAACTAGGTGAATACACACACACGCTGACACTCACTCTCTCTCCAATCTTGGTCAGTGAATGATTGCAGGTGTGCGAGGGTGGCCAGCTTTGTGCATTACACCCTTAACAGCCAGAAATGATTGTCAAAGTCCCGTCCATTAGTTGGTGTAGCTGTGGCCCATCAAGGGTACAGAACTGTGAGGTGGATTGTTGAGTGAGCTGTAAGGTGGTTTGTTGAGTCAACTCTGAGGTTCACTTTGTTGCAGTGATATATATATATATATATATATATATATATATATATATATGTCGTACCTAGTAGCCAGAACGCACTTTTTGGCCTACTATGCAAGGCCCGATTTGCCTAATAAGCCAAGTTTTTCTGAATTAATATATTATCTCTAAATTTTTTCTTATGAAATGATAAAGCTACCCATTTCATTATGTATGACGTCAATTTTTTTTTATTGGAGTTAAAATTAACGTAGATATATGACCGAACCTAACTAACCCTACCTAACCTAACCTAACCTATCTTTATAGGTTAGGTTAGGTTAGGTAGCCGAAAAAATTAGGTTAGGTTAGGTTAGGTAGGATAGGTAGTCGAAAAACAATTAATTCATGAAAACTTGGCTTATTAGGCAAATTGGGCCTTGCATAGTAGGCTGAGAAGTGCTTTCTGGCTACTAGGTACGACATATATATATATATATATATATATATATATATATATATATATATATTAATATATAACGTCGTCTATGCCTTCACATGCCCGCTTGGGGACTGTAAGCCCCAAAGAACTCAGTATATAGGCAACACAACAACGTCTCTTTCTAGGCGATTAACTATGCACAAATAACAGGGCTCCATCAAGGAACATATCATCTCCTCTTACAACCAGACCATCACTAGAGAAATCTTAACAAGCAACACAGAAATCATCGATAAATGCAGCGTTAGCAGGAGACTCGACATCAGCGAAGCACTACACATCAAAAAGTCAACACCAGCAATCGACAGCCAATTAATGAATAACTATATTCTACCCACTTCAAGACCCCGAACCAACAGAGAAGCAGCAAGAGAAAGTATGGGCCAATAGCCCTTCTGCACTTACTCCCATTCTTATGTTTTCATACCCATTGATTTGTGTTCAAGCATAGTTCTGTCACCTCACCCAAAACTAGTGTAAGTATGATGTACGTTATGTGTAAACTAGTCTTTGAAAATGTAAGAAGCATTACGAAACGCGTTCAGGCGTCAGACCAAAAAATAATGAATTTTGGAGAGTTAATTTTTCAATCACCCTCGCCAGTTAAGAAAAACGTTAGAAATATTGAGAAGATTCGTGTTAGAATTATTCATCTTACCCTTTCGGTCATATTCAACAACATATGTTTACAAGAAAGACTGCTACCAAAATATACTAAAATATATATATATATATATATATATATATATATATATATTATAGCCTATGTAATGAGGTGTTATTCAGCTGTGATTCATTTATTCTATATATATCATATTTAATTAAAACATAGATGGCGCTTAATACGACTCTTGACGTATTTAAGTGTGTAAGTTTTGTTATGCGGTAATTAATTGTTTACTTTTCTCGAGTTTAAACGGAGTGTGGTATGACAGCTGTGTGGGTGTAGAGAGTCATAGCGTGTGGGTGTAGAGAGTTACAGCGTGTGGGTGTAGAGTCATAGCGTGTGGGTGTAGAGAGTCATAACGTGTGGGTGTAGAGAGTCATAGCGTGTGGGTGTAGAGAGTCATAACGTGTGGGTATAGAGAGTCATAACATGTGGGGTGTAGAGAGTCATAACATATGGGGTGTAGAGAGTCATAACATGTGGGGTGTAGAGAGTCATAACATGTGGGGTGTAGAGAGTCATAACGTGTGGGTGTAGAGAGTCATAACGTGTGGGTGTAGAGAGTCATAACGTGTGGGGTGTAGAGAGTCATAGCGTGTGGGTGTAGAGAGTTACAGCGTGTGGGTGTAGAGTCATAGCGTGTGGGTGTAGAGAGTCATAACGTGTGGGTGTAGAGAGTCATAACGTGTGGGGTGTAGAGAGTCATAGCGTGTGGGTGTAGAGAGTTACAGCGTGTGGGTGTAGAGTCATAGCGTGTGGGTGTAGAGAGTCATAACGTGTGGGTGTAGAGAGTCATAGCGTGTGGGTGTAGAGAGTCATAACGTGTGGGTATAGAGAGTCATAACATGTGGGGTGTAGAGAGTCATAACATATGGGGTGTAGAGAGTCATAACATGTGGGGTGTAGAGAGTCATAACATGTGGGGTGTAGAGAGTCATAACGTGTGGGTGTAGAGAGTCATAACGTGTGGGTGTAGAGAGTCATAACGTGTGGGTGTAGAGTCATAACGTGTGGATGTAGAGAGTCATAACGTGTGGGTGTAGAGAGTCATAGCCAATGGGTGGAAATCGTGGCAACATCGGGCAAGGTGGGCATAGCACAGTGTGATTCGTTAGGATACGACCCGCATAAATATGTAGGTAACGCCTTTGTGAATAAGCTGAATGGCGCTCAACGCTGGAATCAGCCCGTCCTCATCAACGAAACAGCGAAATGCTCGTTAATCCTGCCGCCAAAACCCTTGTTTATGAATGGAAAATGGTTTACATACGACTCGTAACTCTACGTTCGAACATTTATTGAAATGCTTCGCTGGGTCAGGATTCGACATCTGTTCGAATCGAAACGCTGTAAATGCTTCACCCACGGACTTCAAATTTCAGAACACAGACAGAAACTGAACATATACCTAGCCTAACCTACACCTAAAAATACACTGAACTTTAATATATAATAATATTAATATATAAATTAGAAACCTATTGTTAATACACTATACATTAAAATTGATGAATGCGGGACAACCGCTGCTTTAACGAGCCTTGCCTTGCAACCCGTCCTCGACTCGAGTTCATTACATCCAACGGTCGACCCCACAGACGCATTCATAAATTTTTATATGCTGTTCATACAAAACGGGAATTTTCTCGTATATAAATTATTATAATATATTAACATATTGTGCATATATAGGCATAGGTTAGGTGTTTAGGTTCTGTTGGCGATTATTTGTATTACGTGGGTGAAGCATTTACAGCGTTGTGGTTCGAAGAAAATTCGCCAGTGAAGCACTTGTTCCGGAAGTGTTCGAACGAAATCAGTTGCGAGTCGTGTGTAAACCGTTTTTCATTCATAAACAGGGGAACGTCAACGAGCCACAACGTTGTAAATGCTTCAGCCCGCAGCCCGTCCTCCAAAACAAAGATCCAAAAGTGATTCCATGCACCCGCCAAACCCCCTGTTTATGAATGAAAAACGGTTTACACACGACTCACAACTGATGACGTTCGAACACTTCCGGAACAAGTGCTTCACTGACGAATTTTGTTCGAACCACAACGCTATAAATGATTCACCCACGTACTACAAATAATCGCCAACAGAACCTAAACACCTAACCTAAGACTATAAATGCACAATATGTTACTATATTTTAATATTAATTTTTATATGAGAAAATTCGTTTTGTATGAACAGCATGTAAAAAATTTATGAATGCATCTGTGGGGTCGACCGCTAGATGTAATTGACTTGAGTCGAGGACGGGTTGTGAAACGTTGGAGCCAGTGGGAAATATCCGATTTTTAGGTAACACTGAAATATTTCTTTAGTGCTGAGAATACTACACAATTTATTTATTTATATATATATTAGAAGTGTGATGGAAAAAAGAAGTGTAGGTGTTCGGCAGTCCTCCTAATGGCTGGTGTCAATGCCTATCACATTTACAAAATAAAAGTTGACTGCGTGGCTGTTGCCTCCTGTGGCAAAGTAAGGGAAAATACGCTAAACAAATCGTATGAACAATGAAACTTTAATTAACTTGAAAACAAATATGAACAAAGACAATCCCTTGGCTATGTACAGTGCAAACAAACAAGATTATAAAGTCAAAAAATAACATAAAATAAAACAGTGGTGACGTTACTCTACAATGAATAAAGACAAAAAATGAATTAACAGGTGCTGATAATATTTGCTAGCTAAACACATCCACTATTACACAGAGCGTATATTAGATAGGTGTGTCAGCTTTGAGATCACAGAATATTCTAAATCCAATGGCTTGTACACGCTCAGTCATCGGCTATGTAGATGGCGCTGAAATGGAGTGCAGACGACGATCCACCAATGGGACGCGTGCTGGCTGGAAGTGGTGGTTTGGTGATCGACGAAGGTGGAGAGCGAGTGTCTGATACGTATGCGCCTGGCAGTAACGTATTTTACTCAATATGTACTACACTTGCTAGTAGTAGACGTTGTAGATGTACTGAAGTAACATGATGATAGGAAAGAGCAGGCCAAATCTCTCTTGAAGGAGATTATCGTAACAGAAGGTACATTGGGTTGGGATATTACTGTACATTGGTGATTGAGTGGCACTCTTGCAAAGCAACTAACACTCATAGAATGGCTGAAAACAAAGAACACAAACCACACCTTTGAAGAGAAATGAAAGTGGCATTTCGGTCAGTCCTGGAACCTTATCAAGCGGTAACTGAACAAGAGTGTGACAGGGAGTCAATATAAGGCAAAAGGGAATGCGAGTTTTTTCAGTCCCAGACGCGGTCATTCATATACACAATGCAAACCAGAAAATATACATTTTATTCTGTTTTCGATAAACAGGGCTAGAGATCTACTAAACCCATAGTGTAGTATGGAATTATTGAGCACCTAACCACAGGTAATTGAAGTGCTTTTAGAATGCTAACTGGCTTACATACATTTTCGTCTGTTCTACATAGAGGGGGTTAGACAACTGCTACAGTACATAGTGAATTATGGAATGGAGGTGAAGGGTAGGTGGAGACAAGGCCGGCAACTATGGGGCAGAAAGCACTAACCCAGAATAAGAATGCAGCACTTGCAAGGGATGAGAGGTATAGTGACGACAACATATTGCCCCAGAGTGTCATCGATGTGAGAAGACTTGCTTTAGATGGCTATTATTGTAGGGATTTGGCCAAAATTGTTGTTGGTTTTACGCTACTTGATAAATACTAAATTTTGTGGTAACATTGAACTGTTGCTGAGAGCAGTGTTTGGCGTTTATATCTAGGGTAGGATTGGTTGGTGGAGTAGCTGTTGTTTATGTAATACTAGGATTGGTGTCTTCTTTTGATCACTCATTATTGTAGGAAATGTGATGTTTGTTGATAAATGTACCAGATATGAATGTACCCCGTTGAAGTGCAGAGGTGCAACAGGTACTCTGAGAGAGAACTCTTTCAACATCAGAGGCCCGAGACTGTTCAACACGCTTCCACTACACATAAGGGGCATAAATGGTCGACCCCTCACAGTCTTCAAGAGAGAACTTGATAAGCACCTCCACAGGATACCTGATCAACCAGGCTGTGATTCATACGTCAGGCTGCAAGCAGCCGCGTCCAGCAGCCTGGTTGACCAGTCCAGCATCCAGGAGGCCTGGTCGACGACCGGGCCGCGGGGACGCTGAGCCCCGGAAGCACCTCAAGGTAACCTCAAGGTAAGGTAACCCAGTTTTCTCAATGGGAATAAACATGGCAAGAGACAAATAGGCATGGGAGGGGGACACACTGAAAAGACATGATGATAAAATGGGTGATATCGGTCTGGGAACAGCAGTGTTTCATTGATTTTGTGCGTTGGTAGACTTCATGGGTAATGGAGATAGAGGGGATGATAAGCTGAAGAATACATATCTCACAGATAAAGTGACACAATTGTCTTATAGCCGTTTCTTCTGGAACCTGCTTTATATATATATATATATATATATATATATATATATATATATATATATATATATATATATATATATATATATATAATATAATATTTCCCCTTACATCTGCCATATTCATTCTGTTTTTCTTAATCACTTCCTCCTCCTCCTCCTCTATCATCTAATCTATTCCTCCAGCTCTAGCACTTCATTTCGCTTTGTATTCCTTCGTTTTCTTCCCTCGTTTCGACTCCCTGTGTACTAGTACTTCCAGCTTGCAGAAGATGAAAAGTATCACAACCCCACCCTCACCACCTCCCGGGGCGTGTGGGTGTGGTGGGGTTGTGGAGAGACCGTGGTGGCCACCGGCCACAGGAAATGCCGCTCAGGTTGCCAATCAGGCTCTGTGCATCAGGTTACTCTCTCGTCTTTCTCTCCTGTGTCTTTCTCCTGTCTCTTTCTTCTCTCTCTCTCTCTTTCTCCTGTCTCTTTCTTCTCTCTCTCTCTTTCTCCTGTCTCTTCTCTCTCTCTCTCTTTCTTCTCTCTCTCTTTCTTCTCTCTCTTTCTCTTATCTTTTTATTCTCTCTCTCTCTCTCTCTATCTCTCTCTCTCTCTCTCTCTCTCTCTCTCTCTCTGTCTCTCTCTCTCTCTCTCTCTCTCTCTCTCTATCTCTCTCTCTTTTTCTCTTTCTCTTTCTCTCTGCCTTTCCTTCCGCTGCTTCTCTTTCCCTGCTCTTTCTGACTCCCCGCCTCTCAACCTTTCTTTCCTCTGCTTCTCTAACCGCTATCTTTTTATTTTTGCCTATCTCCCCTCTTTAGTTTCGTGTTTTCTCTTATCCCTATTGTTTGTGAATGGAGGTGGCGGAGAAGAGAGTGAACGAAGATGGAAAATTGCTCACATAGACAAGCGGTAAAAAAAAAAACTTAATTCACTCTCCATTATCCAAGGTAATGGGACTGGGTAGAGAAGAAAATAACCATTGCAACGTGACTGGAAATTGAGTTTGTTGTGGACATTTTAATATCGGCCCCATTTAAATAGTGCCTGGGGGACAATTGAGTGCGGGGAATGTGGTGGTTTTAAATTCGCGATGAATTTGTCTGTGAGCTTTAATTTACTTTTGCATAGAGGCCTGGTCGATGACCGGGCCGCGGGGACGCTAAGCCCCGGAAGCACCTCAAGGTAACCTCAAGGAGGTTGCCCCACCGTGCTGTGGGCGGTTAGGTCTTAACACAAACACGAGTGTTTGTGTGGCGATGTTTAGGCTATAATATGTTTGGATTGGAGAGGGAGGGGGAGGGAGGTGCTCATATCAGTGACCACCCCCCTGGGTCAACACTTTTCCCCCCCTTCCTCTCCTTCCTCCTCCCCCCACCTCTTCCTTGCATATCCCCCTCTCTTCTCTTATCTTCCCTCCTCTTCCTTGGGACAGTTATCTGGGTGTCGCACACTACCCTTGGTGTCCTGTCCTCGCCTGACACACACACCTTGCACCGCCCTGCGCCACGTCACCTTAAAGCCACTATTGTGATCGAGGAATATCTCATTTTAAATTATTGTTAGGTTTGGAGTTTTTTAAGTCGTTGTACCGTGATTAATTCATAAATGTGCACTCATTGGATTCCACGTAGCTCTGACGGTATTTATAGTGTGCAGGTGGGAGGGCTTAGTGGTGGTGAGACTCAGATCAATCAGCCAAGAACCCTGGCATTTTGCATTTTTACATTCCTTTGTGTATATACTCCTTCTTAGGAAATACCTTCGGATACCTTAGGAAATACCGTGGATACCTTCCTCGGACACGACTGAATCCCATGTCAGGATTCAGGAGGCTAATAACGCTAGTTATTAGCGTTGTTGCTGGTGAGGAGGACTCCAAGCACTCAAGTTACTGGCGACCTGGGCAGCGTTGCTTGGTTATTCTCCACTGCCAGGAATTTATCGGTAGAGAAAAGGAGTGAGATGTATTGTGCGTATTACATTAGCTGGATGACGGGACTTAGATCTGCGCATACTAGATTTTATGGGTTGACATGAAGGGAGACTTGGTCACTACATACAAAATTATCAGGGAAATTGATAGGGTAGATAAAGACGGATTGTTTATAACACAAGTGGTACACGAGAAGTTAAGAAGTTTATGATGGCCACACGTCTGCCCTCTGGATAGGAGAAAGATTATTTGGGTTCGCTTGAGCAATGAACCAGTTGTCTCAAGTTTGACACCTTTTGGGGAGTCAAGCCGATTGTATATATTACAGGTTGGGTTATTATTAATCTTGACAGATCTAGCCAAAGTTTATGCTAAAAAAAATCATTTTTATCCTGTACCGCATCAGTTTAGTGGTACAGTGACCTCATTCTATGTCTGCTTTAATGATTAAAGTTTAATGATTAAGTTTATTGAGGTAAAATACACACAAAGGGATGAGGTAGCTCAAGCTATTCTCACCCCGTTCAGTACATCGTGTTAATACATACATATCTTGAGGTTATCTTGAGATGGTTTCGGGGCTTTAGTGTCCCCGTGGCCCGGTCCTCGACCAGGTCTCCACCCCCAGGAAGCAGCCTGTGACAGCTGACTAACACCCAGGTACCTATTTTACTGCTAGGTAACAGGGGCATAGAGGGAAAGAAACTCTGCCCAATGTTTCTCGCCGGCGCCTGGGATCGAACACAGGACCACAGGATCACAAGTCCAGCGTGCTGTCCGCTCGGCCGACCAGCTCCCCAAAAAATAATATGTCCAGGATTTGAACCCGGGACCTCCTGCACCCAAAGCAGGAATCATACCCCTAGACACACATACATAGATACATAGACACACATCACAAACAATAAACATATTACCAAACATTCTGAGAGATAAACATATACATTTCATTTTTATTGTGTGTATATTCCCTTTTCTGTCATTCAAGGTTTTTATTTTATTTGCAAAATCATCTTGAAATATGTTTCTCCAGTAGGATATTGTGTGAACCAAATTGCTACGGCCAATTTTTGGTGGTACGTATTGTGGCAGGCAGTGGTGGGGGGCATGTAGTCTCATTGGTAAGAGACGTAGGCCTTATGGCAGGTGGAGAGAGGCGTATAGTTCCGAAGATCAACGTCTCCGCGGCCCGGTCTCCAAACCAGGCCTCCAGGATATTGCCATAAGCCAATATGGTTCTGCCTAGTGGCAGGTGGCCGAGGCGCTGGTGTATGGAACGCCACTGGTGACGATTGCCGTTTTAGGAACTTACGAGGGGATTGTATTGATTTTTTGTTAAGAGAGCAGGGTGTGTGTGTGTGTGTGTGTACTCACCTAGTTGTGCTTGCGGGGGTTGAGTTCTGCTCTTTCGGCCCGCCTCTCAACTGTCAATACAGAAGTGTTGGTGTGACTCAGACGTAAGCTACATATTGTAGAGGTTTCTTTTGTGATTGGTTATGTATCGGCCACGTGGGCATTTAGGCACTAGGTGGGCACGTGAGGCTGTTCAGAAATACTTGGTGGCTTAATGGGGGAGTGTTACGGAGAAAGGTCAGAAGTGCGTAGTGTAGGAGTGGTGTAACGCATGCCAGGTCCAGCCTGTGGGTGTAGCGTGACGCATGCCAGGTCCAGCCTGTGGGTGTAGCGTGACGCATGCCAGGTCCAGCCTGTGAGTGTAGCGTGACGCATGCCAGGTCCAGCCTGTGGGTGTAGCGTGACGCATGCCAGGTCCAGCCTGTGGGTGTAGCGTGACGCATGCCAGGTCCAGCCTGTGGGTGTAGCGTGACGCATGCCAGGTCCAGCCTGTGGGTGTAGCGTGACGCATGCCAGGTCCAGCCTGTGGGTGTGGTGTGACGCATGCCAGGTCCAGCCTGTGGGTGTGGTGTGACGCATGCCAGGTCCAGCCTGTGGGTGTAGCGTGACGCATGCCAGGTCTAGCCTGTGGGTGTAGCGTGACGCATGCCAGGTCCAGCCTGTGGGTGTGGTGTGACGCATGCCAGGTCCAGCCTGTGGGTGTGGTGTGACGCATGCCAGGTCCAGCCTGTGGGTGTAGTGTGACGCATGCCAGGTCCAGCCTGTGGGTGTGGTGTGACGCATGCCAGGTCCAGCCTGTGGGTGTGGTGTGACGCATGCCAGGTCCAGCCTGTGGGTGTGGTGTGACGCATGCCAGGTCCAGCCTGTGGGTGTGGCGTGACGCATGCCAGGTCCAGCCTGTGGGTGTAGCGTGACCCATGCCAGGTCCAGCCTGTGGGTGTAGCGTGACGCATGCCAGGTCCAGCCTGTGGGTGTAGCGTGACGCATGCCAGGTCCAGCCTGTGGGTGTAGCGTGACGCATGCCAGGTCCAGCCTGTGGGTGTGGCGTGACGCATGCCAGGTCCAGCCTGTGGGTGTAGCGTGACGAGGTTGATCTAGGTGATTGTTGTTTTATTTAACAAAAAATATATATAAAATCATGTTATGCTCGTTCACGTGTAAAGGTTAAACAGGTAATCAGTAGGCTAACGACGGCGTGACCCAATCACGCGAGAACTTTCGTGGAAATGAAACACTGAATATCATGATACTCAAAGGCTGGTACTGCAGGTCACTTCACTAAGAAGACAATGAAATTTAGTTATTAACACATTTAGGTACATCTGCATTTATGCAGCTCCCCCTAGAGTATATAGAGTACATAGTGTCTCAAACGTTAGCTACGAGATGCTAGATCTCCATCATACAGCATGATATACGAAGCCATTGTAGAAACGTTGTTTGAATGAATATATATATATATATATATATATATATATATATATATATATATATATATATATATATATATATATATATATACATATATATATATATATATATATATATATATATATATATACATATATATATATATATATATATGTCGTACCTAGTAGCCAGAACTCACTTCTCAGCCTACTATTCAAGGCCCGATTTGCCTAATAAGCCAAGTTTTCCTGAATTAATATATTTACTATAATTTTTTTCTTATGAAATGATAAAGCAACCCTTTTCTCTATGTATGAGGTAAATTTTTTTTTATTGGAGTTAAAATTAAAGTAGATATATGACCGAACCTAACCAACCCTACCTAACCTAACCTAACCTATATTTATAGGTAAGGTTAGGTTAGGTAGCCAAAAAAAGCTAGGTTAGGTTAGGTTAGGTAGGTTAGGTAGACGAAAAAACATTAATTCATGAAAACTTGGCTTATTAGGCAAATCGGGCCTTGAATAGTAGGCTGAGAAGTGCGTTCTGGCTATTAGGTACGACATATATATATATATATATATATATATATATATATATATATGTCGTACCTAGTAGCCAGAACGCACTTCTCAGCTTACTATGCAAGGCCCGATTTGCCTAATAAGCCAAGTTTTCCTGAATTAATATATTTTCTCTAATTTTTTTCTTATGAAATGATAAAGCTACCCATTTCATTATGTATGAGGTCAATTTCTTTTTATTGGAATTAAAATTAACGTAGATATATGACCGAACCTAACCAACCCTACCTAACCTAACCTAACCTATCTTTATAGGTTAGGTTAGGTTAGGTAGCCGAAAAAGTTAGGTTAGGTTAGGTTAGGTAGGTTAAGGTAGTCGAAAAACAATTAATTCATGAAAATTTGGCTTATTAGGCAAATCGGGCCTTGCATAGTAGGCTGAGAAGTGCGTTCTGGCTACTAGGTACGACATATATATATGTATATATATATATATATATATATATATATATATATATATATATAATATAGTCAGTCAAGTACAGGCAATTAGATCAAAGGTACAATTTCGTTCCAATAGGGTCTGAGACCCTAGGCCCATGGGGTGAGAGTGCAAGAAGGTTTCTTAAGGATCTTGGTTCCAAGCTCATTGACACCACAAGAGACCCTAGAGCAGCAAGTTTTCTCTTTCAGCGCCTCAGTGTCGCGATCCAGAGGGGAAATGCCCGCTGCATCCTCGGTTCCTGCCCGGCGTCGGAGGAGTTCGAGGAAATCTACAGCCTCTAGGAAGCGAACTTTTTCTTGTGTCCTCTTAATGTTCATTTTTTGTATAAAATCAGATATGTAACTGTATAACCTTGCATAATAAAGTGTACATCATAAAAAAAAAAAAAGGGGGTGGTAGGAGAAGTGAACACTCTTTCGTATTCAGAGTTAAATGTCAAGTTTTTCCCTGAGTGCTCTGTGTTCCCTTCTCTGAGGCTGTGGGTCCCTATAATTACACCAGTGGTGGTACCCCCCTATATATATATATATATATATATATATATATATATATATATATATATATATATATATATATATATATATATATATATATATATATATATATTCTTTCGCGTATGTAAATGCCACAAGTTATGCAAACATACTGCTAGCAGTATGTTTCAGCAAGCGTGAAAACTTCTCCCGTAACTCTATTGCTATGGCGTGTTTTCACTACAACCAAAGGGCGAGAGCTGAATGAAAAGTGTGCGAGCCGCCAAAGCCGAAGCATGTGGCGGACTCAGATAGGTTAGAGGGTATTGGGCAGTCGGTATCCCATAGTTCAAAATATTTTTAGTGACTCGTTCCAAATCTGCACACGGAAATAACACCATATGAAACCATAAGGT
>NC_091167.1:35005775-35043275 GCF_040958095.1 Procambarus clarkii
GTGGGAAGGATGATGTGGCATTAGAGGATATTAATAGGGTATTAAAAGTATCAACACAAGACAGAACACGAAACAATGGATATTGAATAGAAGTGTTTGTAGAAAGCCTATTGGTCCATATTTCTTGATGCTTCTATATTGGAGCGGAGTCTTGAGGTGGGTAGAATATAGTTGTGCAATAATTGGCTGTTGATTGCTGGTGTTGACTTCTTGATGTGTAGTGCCTCGCAAACGTCAAGCCGCCTGCTATCGCTGTATCTATCGATGATTTCTGTGTTGTTTACTAGGATTTCTCTGGCGATGGTTTGGTTATGGGAAGAGATTATATGTTCCTTAATGGAGCCCTGTTGTTTATGCATCGTTAAACGCCTAGAAAGAGATGTTGTTGTCTTGCCTATATACTGGGTTTTTTGGAGCTTACAGTCCCCAAGTGGGCATTTGAAGGCATAGACGACGTTAGTCTCTTTTAAAGCGTTCTGTTTCGTGTCTGGAGAGTTTCTCATGAGTAGGCTGGCCGTTTTTCTGGTTTTATAGTAAATCGTCAGTTGTATCCTCTGATTTTTGTCTGTAGGGATAACGTTTCTATTAACAATATCTTTCAGGACCCTTTCCTCTGTTTTATGAGCTGTGGAAAAGAAGTTCCTGTAAAATAGTCTAATAGGGGGTATAGGTGTTGTGTTAGTTGTCTCTTCGGAGGTTGCATGGCTTTTCACTTTCCTTCTTATGATGTCTTCGATGAAACCATTGGAGAAGCCGTTATTGACTAGAACCTGCCTTACCCTACAGAGTTCTTCGTCGACTTGCTTCCATTCTGAGCTGTGGCTGAGAGCACGGTCGACGTATGCGTTAACAACACTCCTCTTGTACCTGTCAGGGCAGTCGCTGTTGGCATTTAGGCACATTCCTATGTTTGTTTCCTTTGTGTAGACTGCAGTGTGGAAACCTCCGCCCTTTTCCATGACTGTTACATCTAGAAAAGGCAGCTTCCCATCCTTTTCCGTCTCGTAAGTGAAACGCAGCACGGAACTCTGCTCAAATGCCTCCTTCAGCTCCTGCAGATGTCTGACATCAGGTACCTGTGTAAAAATGTCGTCAACATACCTGCAGTATATGGCCGGTTTCAAGTTCATGTCGACTAAGACTTTTTGCTCGATGGTACCCATGTAGAAGTTTGCAAACAGGACACCTAGGGGAGAACCCATAGCGACCCCATCTACTTGCTTATACATGTGCCCATCCGGGCTCAAGAAGGGTGCCTCTTTAGTACAAGCTTGGAGTAGTTTCCTCAGAATCCTTTCTGGCATGTCAAGAGGAGTACAGGCTGGATCACGATACACTCTGTCGGCTATCATTCCGATTGTCTCGTCCACAGGTACGTTGGTAAACAGCGATTCTACGTCCAACGAGGCTCTTATCCCTGTGGCCCGTGCGCCCCGCAGTAAGTCCACAAATTCCTTTGGAGACTTCAGGCTGAAGGCGCAAGGAACATAAGGAGTCAGCAGGCCGTTGAGTCGCTTCGCCAATCTGTACGTGGGTGTGGGTATCTGGCTAATGATTGGCCGAAGTGGGTTTCCAGGCTTGTGCGTCTTGACATTTCCATACGCATATCCAGGTTTATATTCCCCAATGATCTTTGGCAGGTGGAGTCCGGATTTCTTGGCGTTCACAGTTTCGATCAGTTTGTTGACCTTTGCTTTTAATTCGGCTGTAGTGTCCTTCGTTTCCCTTTGGAACTTAGTTTGGTCAGAGAGTATGATGTTCATTTTCGCCAGATATTCGTCTTTTTTAAGAATGACATATATTGGCGACTTGTCACCTCTCCTGACAACTATCTCCTTGTTCTCACGAAGGCTTTTAGCTGCCGCTCTAAGCTCGGGGGACAGTATGGTGCTTCTGTAGTTGCCTCGATTCTTTCCTCCTTCTGCAATAAGTTCTGCTTGTAAGGTATCTTTGGTAGTGACCTTCTTTTGTGTCTCGAGGTCGAATATGTCGTCCAACAGAATTTCCAACTCCACTTTCCGGGCCATTTCACTCGGTCTGGACATAACATGACAGTTTATGCCCAGATTCTATGATCGCTATGGTCGATCCATAGCGACCCAGATCGCTATGGGTTCTCCCCTAGGTGTCCTGTTTGCAAACTTCTACATGGGTACCATCGAGCAAAAAGTCTTAGTCGACATGAACTTGAAACCGGCCATATACTGCAGGTATGTTGACGACATTTTTACACAGGTACCTGATGTCAGACATCTGCAGGAGCTGAAGGAGGCATTTGAGCAGAGTTCCGTGCTGCGTTTCACTTACGAGACGGAAAAGGATGGGAAGCTGCCTTTTCTAGATGTAACAGTCATGGAAAAGGGCGGAGGTTTCCACACTGCAGTCTACACAAAGGAAACAAACATAGGAATGTGCCTAAATGCCAACAGCGACTGCCCTGACAGGTACAAGAGGAGTGTTGTTAACGCATACGTCGACCGTGCTCTCAGCCACAGCTCAGAATGGAAGCAAGTCGACGAAGAACTCTGTAGGGTAAGGCAGGTTCTAGTCAATAACGGCTTCTCCAATGGTTTCATCGAAGACATCATAAGAAGGAAAGTGAAAAGCCATGCAACCTCCGAAGAGACAACTAACACAACACCTATACCCCCTATTAGACTATTTTACAGGAACTTCTTTTCCACAGCTCATAAAACAGAGGAAAGGGTCCTGAAAGATATTGTTAATAGAAACGTTATCCCTACAGACAAAAATCAGAGGATACAACTGACGATTTACTATAAAACCAGAAAAACGGCCAGCCTACTCATGAGAAACTCTCCAGACACGAAACAGAACGCTTTAAAAGAGACTAACGTCGTCTATGCCTTCAAATGCCCACTTGGGGACTGTAAGCTCCAAAAAACCCAGTATATAGGCAAGACAACAACATCTCTTTCTAGGCGTTTAACGATGCATAAACAACAGGGCTCCATTAAGGAACATATAATCTCTTCCCATAACCAAACCATCGCCAGAGAAATCCTAGTAAACAACACAGAAATCATCGATAGATACAGCGATAGCAGGCGGCTTGACGTTTGCGAGGCACTACACATCAAGAAGTCAACACCAGCAATCAACAGCCAATTATTGCACAACTATATTCTACCCACCTCAAGACTCCGCTCCAATATAGAAGCATCAAGAAATATGGACCAATAGGCTTTCTACAAACACTTCTATTCAATATCCATTGTTTCGTGTTCTGTCTTGTGTTGATACTTTTAATACCCTATTAATATCCTCTAATGCCACATCATCCTTCCCACCTCACTCAAATGTAATGCCACATCACCCTTCCCACCTCACTCAAATGTAGATATAAAATCAGGGAAACGCAAGTTCTAATCAGTTGTGTATTTGTGAAGTCTTTGAAAATGTAATAAGTTTTACGAAACGCGCCCGTGTCGCGTCAGACTAGAAATAAAAATGAATTTTGGAGAAGTGATTTTTGATTTACCTCCAACAGTGAAGCATAATGTACGAAAGATTGAGAAAATTCGTGTTAGAATTATTAATCTTACTTTTTCGGTCATATTTAATAAAATATGTCTACAGGAAAGACTGCTACCAAAATATACTAATATATATATATATATATATATATATATATATATATATATATATATATATATACATATATATATATATATATATATATATATATATATATATATATATATATATATATATATATATATATATATATATATATATATATATAATCACTTGCTCCTTTTGTACCCTCTGTAATCCTTTTTGCGCAACCGCTCACAGGATGAGTATGGGGGCGCACAGTAAACTATCCGCCTCCGGTGGCAATAATCAACAATCAAAATGTTAATGCAACAGAGGCATTAGGTGAAAGAAAACCTCCCCAACCATTTCCATCTCACCAGGGGATCGAACCCGGGACTGGCTGACTGTTCAGTTGCATGGGGCTAGGGAAGCTTGTCCTCAATGCTGTGTGAGTTGAAAAACTCGAAACGGGTAAATCACAGGATGTTCGGGAAGTGAGTTGTAGATGAGGGGAAAACCCCTTGAACCAAGTGCTTGTTGCTACACGTAAGTTAGTTCCTCCCACGACTTGTCGCTTCCCACGACTTGACTTGTCGCAGTGGGAGCCGGTCGGCCGAACGACCAGCACGCTGGACTTGTGATCCTGTGGTCCCGGGTTCGATCCCGGGCGCTGGCGAGAAACAATGGGCAGAGTTTTTTCCACCCTATGCCCCTGTTACCTAGCAGTAAAATAGGTACCTGGGGTGTTAGTCAGCTGTCACGGGCTGCTTCCTGGGGGTGGAGGCCTGGTCGAGGACCGGGCCGCGGGGACACTAAAGCCCCGAAATCATCTCAAGATAACTTTCTCAGTGATAACGACACGGCTGAAGCCAGGCAGCCGTGTCGTTACAATACAAAATGTCGTGCATCCAGGTAATGAGTGCCGTGTAAATGCTGTAGGTTCGTAGGTACCGGCTTTAAAGAGACACCTGATAGGCAGCCTTTATAACGGTGTATCGATTTGTGAGGTTTTATGGCCAAGGTCACAGTGCTGGCTTGTAACGACAGCTGTCCGGGGCTGCTGGATGTACTGCTTGTCTGTCGGAGGTGTATCTGGCTTGCTGAGGATCGTGGGTGCAATTTGCAATGTTTTCTGGCTTAGACTATCAAGATATAATTTATTAGAAAATCCTTGATTGGTTTTTAGTGGCTTTCAGATGCATAATACATAAACAAAATGAGCGTAAGTTCTATCAACAGCGGCAGCATATATATATGCAAACTGATCATCCAAAAGCTGCAGTATCTATAGTTACTATGAATAGTAATAAAAAAACATGGAATGTTTCATGCAAACAAAATACCACTTTTTGTACTATTAATTTATAAAGAAGACAACAACGACACCTAAACGTTCCTAAGCCTAATATAGCAGCTGTATGTACCAAATTACCCTAAGATGGCTTACATTAGGATTGTTTATTTAGGCCTAGGATAGGGTATGTTCATAGTTTCTGATCCTCTTGTTCACATGCCTTACATGCTTTCCCTTCAAGAGGAAACTAGATTTATTCCTCCAAGGAGTGCCGGACCAACCGGGCTGTGGTGGATATATGGGCCTGCGGGCCGCTCCAAGCAACAGCCTAGTGGACCAAACTCTCACAAGTCAAGCCTGGCCTCGGGCCGGGCTTGGGGAGTAGAAGAACTCCCAGAACCCCATCAACCAGGTATCAACCTTTTTTGCAGTATTCCAAAGGTAGAAAACGAGCTTGGGGGGAGGGTTACAACAGCTAATATTTCGTATATTCTGTCCATAAGTATGAGGTGCAGCACTTGTTGATGATATAAAGTGACGTTCGTCCTCGGTGGTTAAAAGTTAGCACGTGCATTGTATCATTCACGGGGTTGATCCTTCACAAATGCACTTTACTTGGTTGATGGGGTTCTGGGAGTTCTTCTACTCCCCAAGCCGGGGAGTCGAGGAGGAGTGGTCCGGCACTCCTTAGAGGAAACAATCTAGTTTCCTCTTGAAGATGTCCACGGTTGTTCCGGCAATATTTCTTATGCTCGCTACTCTCTTTATCTAAACTAAATATCCAGATAAGCTTGCATGCTTATATCCCCCGCTTCCTACAGCATACAGGCGTCAGTACTACCAACAGTGCCAGGGTGTCCGGTAGAAAACGCTGCGGCGAGCAATTGTTTTTCCTGTGGTAAACCGCACAAAGCCAACTGTCCCAGCAATTGTGGCAGGACGTTGAGTTGTGGCCGTTCTCCTGTTTCCTTGCCCAGGCTTTTAGCGACCCTTATCGACTCAGACGTTGAGGCCGCGTCATCCAGACTCAGATGTATGAGAGATCTTAACGCTCGGTGGCAACCATTGCGGCCGGCGATATATATCTCCGAGTTGGACTGAGCTATGGCCGTCCTGTTGCCTGTACATGTCTGAGAAACGAGGCATTATTCTGAAGTAGCCAGTGTTATGGGCTGAAGTTCGCCTCGTTTGAAGGCGGTGCCGCACGCCACAATGGAACACAGGGAGGGTTGGTCTCAAAGACCCATTTTGCAAAGATAAATCGCCTCCGGTGGCAGGCTTATGAGCACGTCCAGATAGAGTGGATGTTTTGGTCGATGATTGAGACATAATGGCGTGAGAGGATAAGGAGAGCCAAGGAGAGGCTTGGCGTTGGGACGGTAAATATTATCTTGTCAAGTGGGAGCTACATACAAGGCGGCAACACTGGCTACACCGTACATGGCTTCCAAGTGGCTTTATCACGTGGGCGATTGCTCATCTGCTGTGGGAGAGGGTGTTTGTTGGGCAGTGAGAGTTTGTTTTGACTGTGCAAGGTGGAAGGGTGGTGTTTGCTCCTCTGGCCTGGTCGTCACTACCATCATACCTAGCTGCTGCTGCTGCTGCTGCTGCCTCGTTACTACAAACTTCTGCACCTGAAGTGCCTGCGTACACCTTTCATTATTTGGTCATATTTAATTCACAGATTGTATTGTGTTTAGTAATTTACAATATTACAAAATAATTAATAAACTTACTCTGGTTTGAAAGAAAGTAAAGTTAATTAAAGGAAATTTCAGGTAGCGTCATCCATGGAGTGGCTGGTGGGTTGCCCACGTGGAGGGCGCTCGGCTTTTGTCTTCTTGAGCTGTTTCTTTGGCTGTAATGGCGAATTCTACTACGCTTTTTTCCTCGGCAAGAAGCATTTCCTAGTTACATCCTGCCCCTCAACTCCATGCAAACCTTGGAATCGATTCTGTAAACTGGAAATAAACGTATAGCTGTTCTGTGCGTGAGAGATGTAAACACGAGGGAGGAGTTTACGCTGCCGCCCTTCTTCCCCCTCCACCCCCCACCCCCGCCGACCATAGCCCAGGGCTCTGGGAGGGGGTGATGGAGTAGATCATATCGTTTAGGTGCATATTTGGGCTTAATACGTAAGTAAAAATATATTTTTTAGCTTTCTCTTGACGTTTCTATCATTGTGTTGCAAGCATGTTATAACTGGGTCGTTACTGCAAAACTTTGTCCGATTTGGAGCATGGGGTTTGTGAGTCAATAACGAGATTAGCCGGAGGCTGTGACCAGAAAGATGTAGCCTCCCTCCCAAACTGTTCCCCCAGCTGACTCTTCTCCCTCTCATCTCTTGCCCCCACGCTGTCGCCCTCTTGGTCTACCTTCTAACTGAAGCAGTTGACAACAAGCCATTAGCAATGCTTGCCGAGTGTGGCCAGTAACCCTGACCGCCTGGGCCCGGCTCTGACGGCTCCAACACTTCGTCGCACGCTGGCACGCGACTCGCATACTAAGAGCTTATGTATGAATGAACTACAGATATCAAGAGTATATACATACTACATCTCCCCTTCTCTCTCTCTCTCTCTCTCTCTCTCTCTCTCTCTCTCTCTCTCTCTCTCTCTCTCTCTCTCTCTCTCTCTCTCTCTCTCTCTCTCTCTCTCTTTCTCTCTCTCTCTCTCTCTCTTTCTCTCTCTCTCTCTCTCTCTCTCTCTCTCTCTCTCTCTCTCTCTCTCTCTCTCTCTCTCTCTCTCTCTTCTCTCTCTCTCTCTCTCTCTCTCTCTCTCTCTCTCTCTCTCTCTCTCTCTCTCTCTCTCTCTCTCTCTCTCTCTCTCTTTCTCTCTTTCTCTCTCTCTCTCTCTCTCTCTCTCTCTCTCTCTCTCTCTCTCTCTCTCTCTCTCTCTCTCTCTCTCTCTCTCTCTCTCTCTCTCTCTGTCTCTCTCTCTCTCTCTCTCTCTCTCTCTCTCTCTCTCTCTCTCTCTCTCTCTCTCTCTCTCTCTCTCTCTCTCTCTCCCTCTCCCTCTCCCCCTTCCCTCCCCCTCCCTCCCTCCTTCTCCCTTCCCCCCCAATTGTACGAGTGGGTAGCGGGGGTTGGTGTTGGCTGCGACATCTGTCTCATTACCAGCGAGTAGAAGGCGCCGAAACCGTCAGTGAGCTGACGCTTTCCTTACTTGAACCATAGGCAGCTCGTAATGTGTGACTCGTGCTTCAGTCTTGTATACTCGTCCTCCCCATCCCTCTTGGAACAGGGTCAGGACAAAACCCTTTAGGACAAAACCCGCCTTACCTTGAGGTTACCTTGAGGTGATTCCGGGGCTTAGCGTTCCCGCGGCCCGGTCGTCGACCAGGCCTCCTGGTTGCTGGACTGGTTGATACCTGGTTACCTGGTTGATGGGGTTCTGGGAGTTCTTCTACTCCCCAAGCCCGGCCCGAGGCCAGGCTCGACTTGTGAGAGTTTGGTCCACCAGGCTGTTGCTTGGAGCGGCCCGCAGGCCCACATACCCACCACAGCCCGGTTGGTCCGGCACTCCTTGGAGGAATAAATCTAGTTTCCTCTTGAAAATGTCCACGGTTGTTCCGGCAATATTTCTTATGCTTGCTGGGAGGACGTTGAACAACCGCGGACCTCTGATGTTTATACAGTGTTCTCTGATTGTGCCTATGGCACCTCTGCTCTTCATTGGTTCTATTCTACATGATCAACCAGGCTGTTGGACGCGGCTGCTCGCAGCCTGACGTAGGAGTCACAGCCTTGTTGATCAGGGTCTTAAATTAACCTGATCAGGTTCTTAAACTTCAGGTTCCTTAGGTTTCCTCAGGTTCTTAAATTAAAACATGACAAAAGCCCCATTTTTTGTTTTCAGACTTTAATGCCATTATAATTAGGTGAAAAACATAATGTAGGTAATGTAGGTAGGTAAAAACAGCAGAGATAGCACCACTCCATAAAGGAGGAAATAAGGCAGAGGCAAAAAATTACAGACCGATAGCACTAACATCGCACATCATAAAAATTTTTGAGAGAGTGCTAAGGAGTAAGATCACAAAATACATGGAATCACAGCATCTCCATAACCCCGGACAACATGGTTTCAGAACAGGGCGCTCTTGCCTGTCGCAGTTGCTGGACCACTATGATATGGCATTAGATGCTATGGAAGACAAACAAAACGCTGATGTGATTTACACAGATTTCGCAAAAGCTTTTGATAAATGTGACCATGGTGTTATTGCACATAAAATGCGTTCAAAAGGAATTACCGGGAAAATAGGCAGATGGATCTACAATTTCCTGACTGACAGAACCCAATGTGTAATAGTCAACAAAATAAAATCCAGCCCATCAACCGTGAAGAGCTCAGTCCCCCAGGGTACTGTGCTTGCTCCAGTACTTTTTCTCATCCTCATATCGGACATAGACCAGAACACAACCTATAGCACTGTATCATCCTTTGCAGATGACACTAGGATTTTCATGAGAGTTGGCAACATAGAGGACACGGCAAACCTCCAATCAGATGTAGATCAGGTCTTTCTATGGGCTACAGAAAATAATATGGTATTCAACGAGGATAAGTTTCAGCTCATGCGCTACGGAAAAATTTAAAATATAAAAACAGAAACCACGTACAAAACGCAGGCAAATCATAACATAGAACGAAAAGGCAATGTAAAGGACCTGGGTGTACTCATGTCGGAAGACCTTACCTTTAAAGAACACAATAAAGTAGCCGTCGCAACTGCAAGAAAAATGACAGGTTGGATAACAAGAACTTTTCACACTAGAGATGCTATACCGATGATGATACTTTTCAAAACGCTTGTGCTCTCTAGAGTGGAGTACTGCTGCACAATGACAGCCCCTTTCAAAGCTGGAGAAATTGCTGACCTAGAGAGCGTGCAGAGATCCTTTACTGCTAGAATCCACTCAGTAAAACATCTAAATTACTGGGACCGACTAAAGAGCCTAAATCTGTACTCCCTTGAGCGCAGGCGGGAGAGATACATAATAATTTACACGTGGAAAATAATTGAGGGGCTGGTCCCAAACCTGCACACAGAAATAACACCACATGAGACCAGAAGACATGGCAGGATGTGCAGAATACCCCCGTTGAAAAGCAGAGGTGCAACAGGTACTCTGAGAGAGAACTCTATCAACATCAGAGGCCCGAGACTGTTCAACACGCTTCCACTACACATAAGGGGCATAACTGGCAAACCCCTCACAGTGTTCAAGAGAGAACTGGATAAGCACCTCCAAAGGATTCCTGATCAACCAGGCTGTGACTCATACGTCAGGCTGCGAGCAGCCGCGTCTAACAGCCTGGTTGATCAGTCCAGCAACCAGGAGGCCTGGTCGACGACCGGGCCGCGGGGACACTAAGCCCCGGAAGCACCTCAAGGTAGCCTCAAGGTAGGTCATTTAATACACGATTAGTTCAGAAAATTGTAGAATCTTATACAAAATACAATTTAGGTAAGTTAATACTGAAGTTAGGATAAATTAGAGGCTTTATCCCCCGGGAGCTTTATCCTTTTTCCTTGTGGGGGGGTTTTCCTGCACTGTTTTGAACCACCACCATTCAAAGACCCCTTAAGAAAACAACAAACATGTACATGATCATCAGAATGTACATACGAATGCCACACATTAATAGACATCCATTTATGTTGACATGTGAACAACCTTACAAACATTCGCAGCTCCTTGCAAAGGAGAGCGAGCGTAACTTTGATACCACACACACACATACGTACATTAGGGCGGCGGTGGCTGAGTGGACAGCACGCTGTCACGTAATCATGTGGGCCGGGGTTCGATTCCCGGCGCCGGCGAGGAACAATAGGCAGAGTTTCTTTCACCCTGAAACCCGTGTTACCTAGCAGTATATAGATACTTGGGAGTTAGACATTTGCTACGGGCTGCTTCCTGGGGATGTGTGTGTGAAAAAAAAATCAGTCGATTAAAATGAGATAGGTCAACGGGCTCACCATAGTCCGTGCTACTTGGGACTTTTTGTTCCTGGTAGCGAATCTTAAACAACAACATTGATTGACAGTTAAGAGGCGGGCCGAAAGAGCCGGAGCCCCACCCCTACAAGCACAACTAGGTGAATATACACTCATCCCAGGCAGGGCGAGACGGATGGGCAAGTCTCCTTACACTCTTTGCCTCTGTTCACCTAGCAGTGATTTTGAACCTGAGTGTTAGTCGACTGTTGTGGGTGGCATCCTGGGGAATGGTCAAATGCTGCATATATCCTCAGGTATACTCGAATTTCCCACAAACGCCGCAGGGCAATGCACGAGGAACATACACATGAAACATGCCGCAAGGCAAAGAAACTAGCACCACAAGGTCAGTACAACGAGTGGATCTGAAGGTCCCAGAGTTCAAAAAAGGGTTCACGCCCGAAGTCAAAGAGCGGGTTCACGCCCGAAGTCAAAGAGCGGGTTCACGCCCGAAGTCAAAGAGCGGGTTCACGCCCGAAGTCAAAGAGCGGGTTCACGCCCAAACAAAGTAACTACATTTGTGTCAGCAAGGCAGACTGCCCGCCGGCTATCTTATCTCAGATTTTCCATTTCTAAATTGATTCCTTTGACTGTACCTCTCCATCCCTAGGGTCCCTTGATTGTTTCAAACATACACACACACACACACACACACACACACACACACACACACACACACACACACACACACACACACACACACACACACACACACACACACACACACACACACACACACACACACACACACACAAAAGGTGCGTAAGGGGGCCTCGTAGCCTGGTGGATAGCGCGCAGGGCTCGTAATTCTGTGGCGCGGGTTCGATTCCCGCACGAGGCAGAAACAAATGGGCAAAGTTTCTTTCATCCTAAGTGCCCCTGTTACCTAGCAGTAAATAGGTACCTGGGAGTTAGTCAGCTGTCACGGGCTGCTTCCTGGGGTGTGTGTGTGAGTGTGTGGTGTGTAAAAAAAAAAAAAGTTAGTAAACAGTTGATTAACAGTTGAGAGGCGGGCCGAAAGAGCAGAGCTCAACCCCCGCAAAAACACACACAAAAAAAAAACACAACTAGTAAACACACACACACACACACACACACACACACACACACACACACGTGGGTTGGACATGTATACGAGTGGGTTTAGTTGGTTATAAATAGGAGCTGCGTCGTATGGGCCAATAGGCCTTCTGCAGTTACATTTATTCTTCTGCTCTTATGTTCATCTTCTTTACTACAAAGAACTCCTTCCTGTGGTGGCATGATTGTGTTCTCCGACTTCATGTGAGCTCCATTTCTGGCAAAGGATATATGGGACATCTGCTCCAGCTGAGATTAAGAAACTTTAATTCAAATTTTTGAGCGATAATAAAGGGTACGCTAGACAAATTATTTACCTTACAGTACTCTAATAAATATGTTTTTGTCTCGATATACCCGAGTAGATCTGATCTTAGAGAGATCAGAGATCTGATATCTGATCTGATCCTAAACCTAGATGAGTTTAGATTATAGAGTCGTATTCGTAATAACTTTAATCGCATGCATGAGAGCACGCACTAGTGCCTTAGGCGGCCCTCACACCCATATTTCAATTACGTTGATCTCTTTCTGTCATCCTTCATTTAAATCGTCCAATTTGGCGGCATCTGTGCGTCTTTATTGAACCGTTTTTCCAGCCACGGTTGAGCAGGAGCGTTGATCTGAGCGGCAGTGTCACCGCCCACTACTGCCTCCCCGGGAGCACCTTCACGCCTTAATTAAACCTCTATAATCGAGATTGCATCTAGCCCCGTGGACTGGTTTCTAGGGACGATGCACTAAGGTGTCGTGCGCCCCCCTGCGAGGGGTGAAAAAGATGGCGGATGTGAGGGGAATAGGCTACACGAGAGAGTGAATAGGAGTTTGATGGGAGTCGGCTACACGAGTTAAGTGTTGCACAACGCTAAGCTCTGTTGCTTTCCCAACAGGTTTCTCGGAGGTTGGTGTCATAGGATTAATAATTATTCTCTGGGGGGAGAGAAAGAGACGTGATGAAGAAATATTTCCTGTTGGTCATTTCTAGGGATTCTGTAACGCTGTAATTTGTTCGAACATTTTCTGGAAATACTTTCCATTGACTCGTTACAGTGGCAGTCCGTTTGCATCGTACAGTTTATGGACTTGAAATTGAAATTGAAATAAGTTTATTGAGGTAAAATACACACAAAGGGATGAGGTAGCTCAAGCTATTCTCACCCCGTTCAGTACCACGTGTTAGTACATACATAGACACACATCACAAACAATAAACCTGTTACCAAACATTCTGAGAGATAAACATGTACATTTCCTCGTTTATGGACTTTGTTTTCTTTTGTTTGCCGGGATATTCCTGCGCGGGCCCTAAGCCTGTGGCTGGCCCACTAAGTGTTTATTGTTTCTTGCTTTTGTTTTATTTAAGCGGAGTATGAGTATTTATGACTCGTATGTCCGCTTCAGTAAGATTATACCCAATGTGTTTAACAACTTCTTCTCCTCTGTTGAGTCTAAGTTGATATCTTATTGGGCTTGTAACTGTGCACTGTGTTAGACAATGTTCCAGTGGTCTGTCGGGCCGTTCTCCACAGTGCTGACATTTCCTTCTGACCATAAGTAATGAATGAATCAGCCTTCCGCCAAGGTTCAACCCGTCCTCTCGGCTCATACGTCTCAGTTTGCAACCCTTCCTCCTGCTTAGATAGTACCTATTGTGATGATCGTCAATAGTCAGAATTCGTACGTTTTTAGCTTCTAGATAGTAGTGTACTGAGTAGTAAGGAATTGTTTTAAAATAAATGAAGCTAAAACATAAACTTAAATGTTCCTAGGCTTAGTATAGCACACATATGTACTATATTAGGCCTCAGATATCGTGGCCTAGGGAGGTTGGGATAGGTTAGTTTAGTTTGTCAAAGCAACACAAGTAGAAAAAATAGTTTCCCGGTTTGTCCAACTCAATAGTTCAGATTTCTACCTTCTAATTTCGTTGTTCGTCGGTGCAACGTCTGTGTCTTTCCCTCTATTACAATTTTTTTTTTTTTACCTTCCCTCCACCATTTCCTTTTACATTTCTCTTCTTTTCCCTTTCTTCTACCCTTTTCCTTACCCCCCCCGTTTCCTCCCCCCAGTTTCCCTTTCACAAGGCCTACTCTACATCTTACCAGGGGGGAATTTCCTCAGTTGAGACTGTATATATTCCCAGCACGCAGGACTTAAGATGAACGTGAGACGCGCCTCCCACTCCGAACTCCAAAATACATTTCGCATGCAGATTTTTCAAGATGCTGTTGTTATTTCGTTGTTATGGAAATTGTGTTGTTGCAAGACTTTCTCTCCACCATTAGTCCATTGGAAAATACACATGTAAGCAGTAAATAACTTGTCAGACACTTCTTAACGTAGGATCTTATGTTTGGGAAGAGGTTTCTTGAGGACTCTGATCCCGTTATGAATTCCAAGTAGAGGCGAAAGGGGCACTGGGAGGGTAGTTAGTCGAGTCATTTATTATGCACCCCATAACCATCCCGTGAGAGGTGTTGGAAATGGTTATAGAGACACATAACGGGTTCAGGAAATGAACCGTAGGTTGTGGAACCACCTACCTGCTCTGCGGTGGTATTATGCATCCGGGTATTTGGAATAGGAAGCTTGTGCTTATTGAGGAACTTACCTGGTCCTTACCTTCGCCAGGATGCAACCCTACAACAATTACCTAACTCCAGGATAACAATTTTAAAGCTAGGCGAACAGACACATCAGTTGAAAGGAAACATGTCCAACATTTATTTCTGTCCTGGCCGGGGAATTGAACTGATGTGAAGTCGAGAACACATCAGGGCAACCGGGCTTGTGTTGGTATGTGGGCCTACGGGCCGCTCCAAGCAACAGTCTAGTGGACCAAACTCTCACCAGTCAAGCCTGGCCTCAGGCCGGACTTGGGGAGTAGAAGAACTCCCAGAACTCCATCAAGCAGGTATCAACCAGGTATCATCAAAATGTCGCTGCGTGTACTATGTTCTGTGGCTCATTGTGATGGTTTCTAAGGATTCAGCATCCTGTCCTGTCCCTGGCCCTTCTATCCCATGAAACACTACCTCTCCTGTGAAGGGGAGGGGGTTAGGGGGGTAGGTTGCAATATGATCCAGAGGGCAGTAAAGTGGCTTGTAAAGCTTCTCTCCTGAACAAGGGATAGGATGTAGATTAAGTGTTCCTGCTCCCGGAGATGAGAACTGTGATCCTGGTGGGTGGTGGGTGGGGGCCACAGCTCTCTCTGGCTCCTACTGTGTCTCCTGGTGGGTGGGGGGCCACAGCTCTCTCTGGCTCCTACTGTGTCTCCTGGTGGGTAGGGGGTCACAGCTCCCTCCCCCTGCTACTGTGTCTCCTGGTGGGTGGGGGCCCACAGTTCTGTCTGGCTCCTACTGTGTCTCCTGGTGGTTGGGGGCCCACAGTTCTGTCTGGCTCCTACTGTGTCTCCTGGTGGGTGGGCTTGAATATTGTCTTTATACGACGACCTTGTTATTACGGCACCAGATAAATATATTAAAAGAAAGTTAGAACGTTGCAGTCCACAGTCCAAATAATGAGTCAGGATATATATATATATATATATATATATATATATATATATATATATATATATATATATATATATATATATATATATATATATATATATATATATATATATATATGTGTGTCATTTACGCCGCCACTGACGAAACCTGTACATCTTTCGGTAGAGTAAGACCAGAGGCCACCGGTAGACGCTGAAAAGGAAAATGTGCTGAAGGAATGTAAGGAAATACTCTTACCTGTACTGGTAGTCAAAGAATGGAATGAAAGAAGAAAGAAGTTATGAAAGCCATCTCCATCCACAACTTTAAGGCCAGATTCGACAAAGAATTTGAATGGTATTAACCAGGTATCAACCTGGTATTGACGGTTGAATTGTAACGCAACAGGTTATCTTGAGGATATCTTGAGATGATTTCGGGGCTTAACATCCCCGCGGCCCGATCCTCGATTAGGCCTCCTTTTTTGTTACAACCCCCACCCCCCCACCCCAGGAAGCACCCCGTAGCAGCTGTCTAACTCCCAGGTACCTATTTACCTCTAGGTGAACTGGGCATCGGGGTGAAAGAAACTCTTGCTTATTTGTTTCCGCCTCCACCGGGGATCGAACCCGGAACCTCATGACTATGAATCCCGAGGTCTGTCCACTCAGTTGGCTTGAACAGGCCTTGAACACGGGGCATAGAGAGCTAGATCTAAGACTGTTGTCTCTGCCTGTTGTTGGTTCAGTGAAGAGAAATGTCTCCGTGGTCCCGGCTCTGACCAAGCCTGCTGGTTTGGTGATCTGGCCAACCAGGCTGTTAGACTCTGCTACTCGTAGCCTGACGTAGGACGCCAAGCCCGGTTCATCAGTTATCGTTTCATTATCAAGTTCTCTATTCAACACCGTCAGAGGTCGGCCAGTTATGCCCCCCTTATGTTCGTTATGTTTAGAGGGAGTGTTGAAAAGTCTTGGGCCCTTCGTGTCAATCTGGAAACCTTCGCTTAATCCGGGTAATGTGATTCGGTAAATTCGTCATATCATTTAATGAAGTGTGAACCAGCCAATCATCGAGAAGTATCGAAGGTGGCAGGGCGTGTCCGTGGCCACCAGGGTGTCATGAGGGCTGTGGCAGGGCGTGTCCGTGGCCACCAGGGTGTCATGAGGGCTGTGGCAGGGCGTGTCCGTGGCCACCAAGGTGTCACGTGGGCTGTGGCAGGACGTGTCCGTGGCCACCAAGGTGTCACGTGGGCTGTGGCAGGGCGTGTCCGTGGCCACCAAGGTGTCACGTGGGCTGTGGTAGGGCGTGTCCGTGGCCACCAAGGTGTCACGTGGGCTGTGCCAGGGCGTGTCCGTGGCCACCAGGGTGTCACGTGGGCTGTGGCAGGGCGTGTCCGTGGCCACCAGGGTGTCACGTGGGCTGTGGCAGGGCGTGTCCGTGGCCACCAGGGTGTCACGTGGGCTGTGGCAGGGTGTGCCTTGCCGTCCACAGTATCTCCCGCAGTAGGAAATATGACAGCGTAAAACAGACAAAAATGCGCTGCAAGGAAATTGCATGGAGTCTGGAGAGCGTTCACAGAATGTTAATACAACAGCGACCGCCTTCCAGGTGAGCGTTAACGCTGTTATGGTGATAGGGGGCGTGTCTCACCTCCCATGGGGGGAGGTGTTGGGGAACTGAGGGTGTAGGTAACGCTTTTATGGTGATGGGGGAGGGGGTCACCATCGATGCGTGGGGGGAGAGGCCTTTAGGGACTGATGGTGAAGGGGGGAGAAGGAAGGTATACCATGCCTGGTGAGGCCTGGTGTACATGATGTGGGTTCTGGGGAGTTCTTTTCCACACACACCCCCAAGCCTGGCCTGAAGCCACGCTCGCTCATTACCTATTCCTCCCATCTGCCTCTCGTGTGAAGCATTGCTGCCTCTCGCCACCTCGTCTCTATCCCCAGCCTTCTTACCAAAGCACGACACGCGCGTACGAGAGGAGAGAGAAAGTGGAATGAACTGCGAGAAGGTCAGTCAGTCAGCGCCATTCACAACTTTGAAGACCTGGTGCAACACACACACACACACACACACACACACACACACACACACACACACACACACACACACACACACACACACACACACACACACACACACACACTGCCTACGTAAGGCCAGTCTTAGAGTATGCCGCCTCATCATGGAGTCCCCATCTGAAGAAGCATATAATGAAACTGGAAAAGGTTCAGAGGTTTGCAACGAGACTCGTCCCAGAGCTACGAGGGATGGGGTATGAAGAGCGCCTGAGGGAACTGTGCCTTACGACACTAGAAAGAAGAAGGGAGAGGGGGGACATGATAGGAACGTATAAGATACTCAGAGGAATTGACAGAGTGGACATAGACGAAATGTTCACACGGAATAGTAACAGAACGAGAGGACATGGATGGAAGCTTGAAACTCAGATGAGTCACAGAGATGTTAGAAAGTTTTCTTTTAGCGTGAGAGTAGTGGGGAAATGGAATGCACTTCAGGAACAGGTTGTGGAAGCAAATACTATTCATAATTTTAAAACCAGGTATGATAGGGAAATAGGACAGGAGTCATTGCTGTAAACAACCGATGCTCGAAAGGCGGGATCCAAGAGTCAATGCTCGATCCTGCAGACACAACTAGGTGAGTACAACTAGGTGAGTACACACACACACACACACACACACACACACACACACACACACACACACACACACACACACACACACACACGACGAGTCTACAATCTCTTCAACAAATAATCGATAGGCACTAGGCTGGGTTCCGAGAGCTGGAGTTCATTCCCTGTTGGTGTCGGGTACAACATATAGGTAAGAACATAACAATTTGCCAACGCTGCCAGTTTTATTAATTTTCGAAACTAATGTACACATATTAAACTAAGATTAGTTTATCTTATTAGTCAGATCATATTAAACTGGCTGAACTAAACCTTGGTCACATAATTTTTATTTCTAGCAGTAAACTGAACGTGCTGGTTGGAGCTGCATGAGACGTCACTGGCCTAAGTGACATATACAGCCTGTGAAAATATTGAGGCAATACAGTGGGTTCGAACCCTCGTCCCGGGACTACCGAGGCACATCATAGTCTGTTCGGTAGTGGGTATGCCTGGGAAGCCCAGGGATGAGAGTTCGAGCCCGTCGTATAGTCTCATATTGCGTCAATATGTGCACTGTTACCGCCATGCTTTTTGCATTATTTTTTCAAAATGAACAGATTAGGTATTCTTGGGTAATAACCTTACGCTATAACCCAAGAATACCTAACCTCTGTTATAACTCAAGAATACCTAATCTCTGTTATAACCCAAGAATATCTTATAACCTTGGGTTATTTTCTCATTTTATGTGTATTCAAATAGCGGGCTAGATATTTGCTATTCTCTAAGTTGAGATTCAGGGAAGACCTGGGTAAATACTGGCACGGAAATAAGGTAATTGAATTATGGAACAAATTTCTGTGTGGTGACATGACAGACGTGGTATCGCTTGATTGTTTCAAACATAAGATTATATATATATATATATATATATATATATATATATATATATATATATATATATACATATATATATATATATATATATATATATATATATATATATATATATATATACATATATATATATATATATATATATATATATATATATATATATATATATATATAGATAGTAGTAGTAGTAGTAGTAGTAGTAGTCTACTACTACTGTAGTCTACTACAGTCTACTACTATATATATATATATATATATATATATATATATATATATATATATATATATATATATATATATATATATATATATATATATATAATATAATATAACTGCGCCCCTGGAAGGGTGGCAGACAAGTGGCGTGGGACTGACTATACTTGCGTATCCAACCACATACATCAACCTCTCTGCCGGTCAAGCAGGAGCCGCGGCTACACACACAGAAGAATACAAGTCAACCAGGTACAGGGAATTAGATCATCGG
Source organism: Procambarus clarkii (assembly GCF_040958095.1). Taxonomy (NCBI): domain Eukaryota; kingdom Metazoa; phylum Arthropoda; class Malacostraca; order Decapoda; family Cambaridae; genus Procambarus; species Procambarus clarkii. The sequence goes on from NC_091167.1 coordinate 35,025,242, forward strand.
TACAACTTCGTTCCAATAGGGTCTGAGACCCAGGGCCCATGGGGAGAGAGTGCAAGAAGGTTTCTTAAGGATCTTGGTTCCAGGCTCATTGACACTACAGGGCAAGACACTACAGGGCAAGAAGAGACCCTAGAGCGGCAAGTTTTCTTTTTCAGCGCCTCAGTGTCGCGATCCAGGGGGGAAATGCCCGCTGCGTCCTCGGTTCCTGCCCGGCGTCGGAGGAGTTCGAAGAAATCTACAGCCTGTATGAAACAAACTTTCCCTTATGTCCTCTTAATGTTCATTTTTTTTGTAAGCTATCATATATGTAACTGTATAACCTTGTATAATAAAGTGCATAACAAAAAAAAGGGGGATGGTAGGAGAAGTGAACACTCATGCGTTACCTTAAGATTACCTTGAGGTGCTTCCGGGGCTTAGCGTCCCCGCGGCCCGGTCGACGACTAGGCCTCCTTGTTGCTGGTCAAACAGGCGTATTCAGAGTTAAATGACAAGTTTTTCTCTGAATGCTCTGTGTTCCCTTCCTCAAGGCTGTGGGTCCCTACAATTGCACCAGAGGTGGTACCCCCTCTATATATATATATATATATATATATATATATATATATATATATATATATATATATATATATATATATATATATATATATATATATATATATATAGTTTGGGTGGAGATAGGAGCCGCTTCGTATGGGCCAATAGGCATTGTGCGGTTACCTATTATGCTATATTACACCCATTAATAAGAAACTATGATGTTCCATCGCTTACGTGTCCCCAGGCACCGCCGGTCCTCGTATCAGCCTCTTGCCCAACGTTCTTTGGTAATTAAGTTAGCTTGGGAACCTTCGCCAGCCATCGCGGCAATATTCCCTTAATGCACACCTAATTTTGACTTCATTACAGCTAAAGCTCTGCCATTTTTAGCGCGGACCCGCAGTGAAGCCCACGCCAGGGAACACTTCGCCTGTAGTGTTAATACTCAACTTTGTCTTTCAGGGGGTAATAGCACGTTCTGGGGAAGTGTCTGCTTAGTTTGTAGGTAATTCAATGCGAAAATTCATCGAAAAAAATATAAGAAGTCCGTTATGTGTTATCTTCTTGAGGATATCTTGAGATGATTTCGGGGCTTAGTGTCCCCTCCTTTTTGTTACACACACCCAGGAAGCAGCTCGTAGCAGCTGTCTAATTCCCAGTTACCTATTTACTGCTAGGTGAATAGGTGCATCAGGGTGAAAAAACTGCCCATTTATTTCCGCCTCCATCGTGGATCAAATCCGGAACCTCAGGACTACGCTGTCCACTCAGCTGTCAGACCCCCGACAGATGCTTTAAGTTGCACATTAAATTCCAGCTGATAAAAGTTATTTTTTTTTATAAAAGAGTTTTGGTAGTTGGTTAGCCACTTTGTTATTACTTAACAAAGACAAACTTTCCACGACCTTGTGTGGAAAGAAGTCCGCGTAGATTTATGGCGTGAGCTTTATGAGGTCTTAGTGACGTCACACACCATGTAGAAAAACTGTTGCCTCTATACTTTCGTTAGGTTAGGATAGATTAAGATAGGATGGGCTATGTTAGGATAGGTCGGCTCGAGTTTCGTTTTAAAGAGAAGAGATGACGGAAGGATTACATACCTATCAAAGGTCTTAGACCTTACACACATGTTTTTTTGATTTGAGGACATAGCGTTTCTGCCCGAAACGCTATGCATGTTAATGGCTTTACAAGGATGTAAAACATCAATGTTATGTACTCTCATAAACCCAAGGTACCTTCTTGTATATAAATAAATAAATATATAAATAAATAAATATATGGATGTACAGTAAGACCAGCACCGTTGACCTGACAGCAGCAACACGACTATCATCTCTTGAGGTTATCTTGAGATGATTTCGAACGTTTGGACATTTTGCCCATTTGTCTCCGCCTCCACCGGGGGATCAAACCCTGAACCTCAGGACTATGAATCCGAATTAAGCGCTGTCCACTCAGCTGTTAGCTTACCTTCCTCATCCAAAAGCCTGATTTGTAAAATAGCTTTTCCAGATTAATACCAAATAGTTGACCACGCTTCCAGGGAACTTTTTTTTTCTCGTCTATTAAAACTGGAACAAGTTATTCGCCACCCATCCCCCTCCCTCCCTCCCTCCCTCCCTCCCTCCCTCCCCCCCCCCCCTGTGTGGCACCCCAGCTGGTCATGCAGCTTCTCCCATTGCCATTTATGTCGCAATTTTTTTTAATACGGAATCGTCTCCTCCGTTAAAAATGCGACGTGTTTGGTAAAAATTAAATCACCACAGAATTGACGGTTACTATGTATCGGCCTCGATAGGTTAGGTAAGTTGCTTGGGTTCCAGCGTTTCTGGTTAGGTAAAAAGTGGCATTTTTTCCCCGGAAGGGGAAGTGAACTATCAGGAGAAAGCGCAAAGCCATTACGACTATATATAGCACTTGGAAGGACTCGGGATAGGGATTGGTGATGGGACGGGGGGAAAGGATTAGTTCAATCCCCGACCGCCCAATCACTTTGGGCGGTCGGGGATTGAACGCCGACCTGCATGAAGCGAGACCGTCGCTCTTGGGGTGTGTGTCCCAGACTAGGTGTGTAGAGGTGTGCTGGTCCTCGAGGACGAGGCACGAGTGACGCAGGAGTTTACGTGCTGGGTCACGGCGCGCACCAGCCCCTTCATCTGCCTTTGTCGACCCCTGCTTAGTATTTATAACTACTCTCACGGCCCCCTTCCCTCAGACTCCCTTTAACCCGTCTCCCAGCCTCCTCCGCCCACAAGCCTGCCGCCCTCAAGCACGCCCCGCCGCCCACAAACGCGCCCCATTGCCCACAAACGGTCCCCATTGCCCACAAACGCGCCCCGCCGCCCACAAGCGCTCCCCGCCGCCCACAAGCGCTCCCCGCCGCCCACAAGCGCTCCCCGCCGCCCACAAGCGCGCCCCGCCGCCTACAAGCGCTCCTCGCCGCCCACAAGCGCTCCCTGCCGCCCACAAGCGCTCCCCGCCGCCCACAAGCGTTCCCCGCCACCCACAAGCGCTCCCCACCGCCCAGCGAGTGTCGTTAAGGTAGGACGAAGTTGTAGGAATTACGCGGCTTATCTGAAAATACAAAGCCGATAATGACGTAAGGCTGGGGCGCTTGGAGCAGCGGCCCACTAACCTGGTCCCTGTATTGGCAGAGGTGACTGACTGTTTAATATTAATGTGCCATAAACCAGTGTGCTGGGGACGGGGGGGGGGGGGCAGACGATGGATGGTTAAACTGGTCGGTCTTTATGGTAATGTATGACTGTCCCTTCTCCCTGTCTTCTCCCACTCGCCCTTCACCACCTGTTCCTCTTCTCTTACATGTTCTCTCATCATATTCCTTTTTTTTTTTAATATTTCTTAGTTCCCATTATCCGTTTCCCCTCCCTGTTTCCCTTCCTTCACCTCCATTCCCTTCATCATTCTATCCCTCTCTCTCTCTCATCTTTTATCTTTGCCTCATCGTTCTCCCTCCTGTCCTTCTTTTCCTATCCTCATTTTCTCCTATATTTTCCCCCCGTTTGTCTTCTCTATCTCCTCTGGCTTCTCCCTCCCTTTCCTTCCACTTCACCGTCAATCTCTTCCCTCCCTCCCCTCCCTCCTTCCCTCTCCTCTCTCGGAAACAAAGATGTTTTAAAGACTTGGGTTTCCCGATAATATTGCCTTTCAGATCTTTATTTTGAAGCTTCAAGTTGCTGCTGTCCGTGGTAGCCTATTTTGGTCTATTCGAGGCACCTCAAGTTCTGTCGAACTACTTGAAACATCCTATTTATATCCACCTAAACTCATTTATATATCTAACCTTCGCTTATTCATATATATATATATATATATATATATATATATATATATATATATATATATATATATATATATATATATATATATATATATGAATTGCGTGTATATATATATATATATATATATATATATATATATATATGTCGTACCTAGTAGCCAGAACTCACTTCTGAGCCTACTATGCAAGGCCCGATTTGCCTAATAAGCCAAGTTTTCATGAATTAATTGCTTTTCGACTACCTAACCTACCTAGCCTAACCTAACCTAACTTTTTCGGCTACCTAACCTAACCTAACCTATAAAGATAGGTTAGGTTAGGTTAGGTAGGGTTGGATAGGTTCGGTCATATATCTACGTAAATTTTAACTCCAATAAAATAAAATTTACCTCATACATAATGAAATGGGTAGCTTTATCATTTCATAAGAAAAAAATTAGAGAAAATATATTAATTCATGAAAACTTGGCTTATTAGGCAAATCGGGCCTTGCATTGTAGGCTGAAAAGTGAGTTCTGGCTACTAGGTACGACATATATATATATATATATATATATATATATATATATATATATATATATATATACACACGCAATGCTAGCTAACGGATATACATTTTACGTCTGTTCTTCATAGTGAGCTGCAACAGTACTTTATTGTCTTCTAATATTACCCCGAGGGGTGAGTTAATAGGGAAGTGTCACTCATTCCAAAGTATATAGATTGTGAGATATTGGACATTCAACTATAGAAGTTGAGTAAGGTGTTGTGGTAGTGTTAGCGATGGTTGTTGCTATGAGTGGTGGTGGTGGTGGTGGTGGGGGGGTACTTTTAAATGATGGTCATTATCTTGTTATCTTCTAGTCAAGTAGTTGTCATGGGGTAAAAAGCGGGCTGGCACACACACACACACACACACACACACACACACACACACACACACACACACACACACACACACACACATTTGGTTGAGAAATGGAATACATTAGGCAGTAAGGTGGTGGAGGAAGACTCCATACACAGTTTCAAGTGTAGATATGACAGAGCCCAGTAGGCTCAGGAATCTGTACACCGGTTGATGGACAGTTGAGAGGTGGGACCAAAGAGTCAGAGCTCAACCCCCGGAAGCACAAATAGGTGAGAACAAATAGGTAAGCACGCGTGCTATCTACAATACATGACAGAACTATCGGAAATATAAAGGAATGTCATTTTTTTTGCTCTGTTTGGATTTTAGGCCTTAGACAAGATTCTGGAAACCGGTTAAAAGTGTTACAGAAATCGTGAGGGGGCGGGGGGAGGGTAGGGGAGGTGTTGAGCTCTCGGCACGTCAACAAGTCACAATTTTTATAGCAACACAGTTGTTCACTCCTGTACGCCCCTATGGACAAAACAAACATGTTTCCGTCCATACTTTGGTCGAGTCTTAAGTGTGTTGAAACGAGCATGTGTTCTACCAGTATATATATATATATATATATATATATATATATATATATATATATATATATATATATATATATATATATATTTATATAATACAGAAGAACATTTAAATCCAAAGTTTGAGGAAAGTTCAACAATGAATTTGTTTTATCAAGATTTTTAATTTTAGTTCCACATTGATTTAAAATTCTTGAGTAGCTTAAGAAACTCAATAAAAGGTGAAATAAACCTTTTTTTGTTATCCATATTTTTATATATTGTATGAAATATGTTTTTCTTGGTTATGCTTTCTCGGCATGTGTGATCCTCTATATAGCGGCCCGCAGGCCCATGGAGCGGCCCGCAGGCCCATGGAGGGGCCCGCAGGCCCATGGAGCGGTCAGCAGGCCCATGGAGCGGCCCGCAGGCCCATGGAGGGGCCCGCAGGCCCATGGAGCGACCCGCAGGCCCATGGAGCGGCCCGTAGGCTATCACCCAGGCTATTAAGGTGATCAGTGTCATTGTGTCTGTCTTTAACGCAAAGTTATGAGGCAGATGGTCTTTGTATGAGACGGTGTTACTCAGTGAAAGAGACAGGAGAGAGAGAGAGAGAGAGAGAGAGAGAGAGAGAGAGAGAGAGAGAGAGAGAGAGAGAGAGAGAGAGAGAGAGAGAGAGAGAGAGAGAGAGAGGCAGCAGAACTTTGTCATCTCTATATCTGAGAGAGAAAGAACAGAGGAAGAGCCAGAAACAAAATGTGTACCGAAAAGGACACACTGTGAGACGGGGAATAAGGAGAGTGTAAACAGAGAGCGAGAGGAAAACCAATAAGAGAGCGAATAGAGGATGAGTGAACCTTAAGTGCTCCAAGAGGAAGGTGGTGGAGACCCTTCACAAGGCGCCTGGCCAGCTAGATTGTACTGGCTACGTCGCCGACCAGCAGACTGCCGGCACCAACAGTCTATTTCATCCAACTCAAAGTTACTATGGAATGGCGGCGTCTCAAATCATCTAGGACTAGCGGCAATATACCTACTTTGTCCTCTCATCTAATATGTCGTATTTTTAACGGAATGGATTAATTCGAGAAAAATGCTACGTTCAATAATATTAAAACAATAATGTTGACGTTTTGTATGCCTCGTCTGTTCAATGTGAAAATGAACTTTGGACTGTGTTCCTCACGTGTGCCCCAAAGAATGATGTGATTTGGTAAAATGCTATGCCCAAGATTACTATCCGAGTGCCGGCGGTGGGGTGGTTCAAATAGCCTCGGCTATCACCTCATTATGTCCGGTCGTGATGGTCAAGTGGATTAAGGCGTCTTGTACATACCAGTTGCGTGGCTCCTGGGAGTATGGGTTCGAGTCACTTCTGAAGTGTGAGTTTTCAGTTGCATATTGTCCTGGGGACCATTCAGGCTTGTTCGCATTTGTGTTCCTCACGTGTGCCCCAAAGAATGAGGTGATTTGGTAAAATGCTATGCCCAAGATTACTATCCGAGTGCCGGCGGTGGGGTGGTTCAAATAGCCTCGGCTATCACCTCATTATGTCCGGTCGTGATGGTCAAGTGGATTAAGGCGTCTTGTACATACCAGTTGCGTGGCTCCTGGGAGTATGGGTTCGAGTCACTTCTGGGGTGTGAGTTTTCAGTTGCATATTGTCCTGGGGACCATTCAGGCTTGTTCGCATTTGTGTTCCTCACGTGTGCCCCAAAGAATGAGGTGATTTGGTAAAATGCTATGCCCAAGATTACTATCCGAGTGCCGGCGGTGGGGTGGTTCAAATAGCCTCGGCTATCACCTCATTATGTCCGGTCGTGATGGTCAAGTGGATTAAGGCGTCTTGTACATACCAGTTGCGTGGCTCCTGGGAGTATGGGTTCGAGTCACTTCTGGGGTGTGAGTTTTCAGTTGCATATTGTCCTGGGGACCATTCAGGCTTGTTCGCATTTGTGTTCCTCACGTGTGCCCCAAAGAATGAGGTGATTTGGTAAAATGCTATGCCCAAGATTACTATCCGAGTGCCGGCGGTGGGGTGGTTCAAATAGCCTCGGCTATCACCTCATTATGTCCGGTCGTGATGGTCAAGTGGATTAAGGCGTCTTGTACATACCAGTTGCGTGGCTCCTGGGAGTATGGGTTCGAGTCACTTCTGGGGTGTGAGTTTTCAGTTGCATATTGTCCTGGGGACCATTCAGGCTTGTTCGCATTTGTGTTCCTCACGTGTGCCCCAAAGAATGAGGTGATTTGGTAAAATGCTATGCCCAAGATTACTATCCGAGTGCCGGCGGTGGGGTGGTTCAAATAGCCTCGGCTATCACCTCATTATGTCCGGTCGTGATGGTCAAGTGGATTAAGGCGTCTTGTACATACCAGTTGCGTGGCTCCTGGGAGTATGGGTTCGAGTCACTTCTGAAGTGTGAGTTTTCAGTTGCATATTGTCCTGGGGACCATTCAGGCTTGTTCGCATTTGTGTTCCTCACGTGTGCCCCAAAGAATGAGGTGATTTGGTAAAATGCTATGCCCAAGATTACTATCCGAGTGCCGGCGGTGGGGTGGTTCAAATAGCCTCGGCTATCACCTCATTATGTCTGGTCGTGATGGTCAAGTGGATTAAGGCGTCTTGTACATACCAGTTGCGTGGCTCCTGGGAGTATGGGTTCGAGTCACTTCTGGGGTGTGAGTTTTCAGTTATATATATATATATATATATATATATATATATATATATATATATGTGTGTGTGTGTGTGTGTGTGTGTGTGTGTGTAGGTGGGTGTGTGTATACATGTATAAGTATATGTATGTATGTGTGTAGTAAATGAAATGAGGGGTTCAGTTTCCTGAACTCATCATGTGCCTCTGTAACCCATTCCACCACTGCCCAAGGGATGGGTATTCGGTGCATAATAAATAACTTAACCAAACTGGTGAAAGGAAACGTGTCCAAATGTTTTTGTACTGCTCGCGGATTGAAAGGGGACCCTCAAAATTTTGAGCCGAGGATGTAGACTACTGTGTCACAAGACCCATGTGAGAGAAGGTATGGGGTAAGTGAAACAGGAGAATGACATGGGGGGATGGGGAGGGAGGTTGTGCAGCTGGGGAGAGTGAACAATGGAAGTCCTTCACGCATTCCTCAGAAGTGAAAATATAAGTTTACTTGTCCGGGTTATGGAGTCCGGGGGAAAGATCATCCAGCTATTTATTCCTGGCTGTGAATGTCCGCCCCAGGGGGGAAAGGCGATTCTCGGAATGATCTCGTTCCTGAAGCACCGGAGGACGGGGAAGGAGGTTACGGCGGAGGACGGGGGAGAAGACTAAGGCGGAGGACGGGGTGGAGACTACAGCGAAGGAACCTGGGGCGGAGGAGGAGGAAGAGGCTAGGAAAGAGGAGGAGAATGGGGCGTCGTCGTCGTGTCCGTGTGGTGACGACACGAGGAAGGTGCCGGTGGTAGGCAGTGCTGGAGGCTATAACAGAGGGATAGGGGTAAACAAGTCCGGGCCAGGAGAGGGCAGGATAAAGGGCAGGAAATACTCTCGTTTAACCCCTCATTATTTCATCATGTAAGAGTCTGAGATATGTTTCTCTTTCTGCTAAATGCCGAGTTGTGATTCATATTTCAGACTACGAACAGGGGCGCCTAACAGCCTAGTTAACCAATCACATCAAATCCTATGTGACTTCCATGTCATACAAAAGTCGCACACCACAAACAAACAAAATCTCAAAACTACTCAAACACCCCACACACACACTCACCAGAGCTGAGGCTATCGTTTTGGACTCTCAATATCAGACCTCTGGTTCGAATCCCAGGCGGGACAAAAAAAAAGACTGAGCACGTTTCCTTTCACCTAATGTCTCTGTTCACTTTGCAGTTAAGTGGTACCCGAGAGTTAGGCAATAGTGATAATAGTCCAGGACCGACACGTCGTTAATTCCTTTTTCAGAAGAGTGGGGTTGTTTGTATCGAGTTATGACAATATTCAGCCTAATTGTAATGTTACATAAGGGTGTCGACGCTGCGCAGCGTGTCGAGATAAAAGACCTTCAGGTCAGCAATAAGGTCGTTGAATCAGTGTGGATAAATGTAGTCCGTGATGTCTTTCATTGTATAATGAAGTGTCACCTAACTGACTAGCGGACATAGGCACCGAGATTCGACAGACACCCGACAACTGAGGAAGCAGGGGGGGCCCAGGAGAAGCAGCTCGACACCCCCGACACCAGGCAGAGCGGCGCGCTAGCCTGTTCCCCTCTGTGTAGTCTGTAGTGAAGTCGGTACCTGCTCATTACCTGAAAATACCCCCCCCCCTCCCCTTTGATTTTAAAGGTCATTCTCGCCTCTCTGCTTTTCATTTACCAGTTAACCGAGTTTACTTGGCACAAAGAGTTCAAAAGCCTTGGGAGTTTACCTCTGTGAGGAGATTTGAGCTGTCGTGTAATGCGAGTTCCAATGTTTTTCTAACTTTTTTTTCCTGGAAATATGTGAAATATAGGAAATTTGCGCCTTTGAGGAGTCGACCAGGATTTTCATGTCAGTGTTCAGTCATTGTTTTCATATTTGATTTGACCGTAGAAATGAAGTTTGCTAGCCTAGTATACCAGACAACCAAGCAGGAGGCAGGGTCAGAGACCGGGCCGCGGGGACGTTGATCCCAGGAACAAAGACACAGGTAGTCAAGAGGCACGTATCCGCTTAGGGGATACGTACTGTACTTTTCTGTCTTTCAAAGTTGGGCTTTGGGCATCGCAGCTCTGGTGTAGATGTATCTGGTGAAGGCAGCCACTGTCACCTTGAACGCTCTTGGTCGTGTTATCTGCTGTTATCGTGTTGATATCAGGTGTCGGGCCAAGCGTGTGTATTCGACCCGTGTTCCCATATACCTGTCTGCACTCCACACATACATCATAGACTACACAACCACTCCATTCCTAGCACGACCCACACCCCACCGACCATCCCTAGCACGACCCACACCCCACCGCCCATCCCTAGCACGACCCACACCCCACCGCCCATTCCTAGCACGACCCCAAATGTACATAGCTTTTCTGTTACGTGGAGGAAGGAGATGTTGGTACGTGCTTGTAGAGTGATCCTCCTACGTAGCCTTCCATATCTATCGGTGACGACCTTAACGAACTGACACTCGACAGGTTATACTACAAAGTAATAAATAAAGGAAGATCTTTCTCCCGTGACAGACGATAGCTATAGAACCAGTGAAGAGCAGGGGTGCCATAGGCACAATCAGAGAACACTGTATAAACATCAGAGGTCCGCGGTTGTTCAACTTCCTCCCAGTGAGCATAAGAAATATTGCCGGAACAACCGTGGACATCTTCAAGAGAAAACTAGAGTGTTCAAGGAGTGCCGGACCAACCGGGCTGTGGTGGATATACGTGCCTGCGGGCCGCTCCAAGCAACAGCCTGTTGGAGTAAACTCTCACAAGTCAAGCCTGGCCTCGGGCCGGGCTTGGGGAGTAGAAGAACTCCCAGAACCCCATCAACCAGGTATCAAGCAGGTAACTGCCTGATTTGACCTTTTCTTGCCAACCGTTGAAAATATGTAACATTACAACGTGCTCGCTACTCTCGCCGTCTCCTAGCGGCAACAGTCTAATTAGTCTGTTAGTATTTATTTCGATGAGTTTGGTTTGAAAGGGTGGTGGGAATGGCTAGCGAGGGTGGTGGGCATGACTAGCGAGGATGGTGGGCATGGCTAGCGAGGATGGTGGGCATGGCTAGCGAGGGAAGTGGGCATGACTAGCGAGGGTGGTGGGCATGGCTAGCGAGGGTGGTGGGCATGGCTAGCGAGGGTGGTGGGCATGGCTAGCGAGGGTGGTGGGCATGACTAGCGAGGGTGGTGGGCATGACTAGCGAGGGTGGTGGGCATGACTAGCGAGGGTAGTGGGCATGACTAGCGAGGGTGGTGGGCATGGCTAGCGAGGGTGGTGGGCATGACTAGCGAGGGTGGTGGGCATGGCTAGCGAGGATGGTGGGCATGGCTAGCGAGGGTGGTGGGCATGGCTAGCGAGGGTGGTGGGCATGACTAGCGAGGGTGGTGGGCATGGCTAGCGAGGGTGGTGGGCATGGCTAGCGAGGGTGGTGGGCATGACTAGCGAGGGTGGTGGGCATGACTAGAGAGGATGGTGGGCATGACAAGCGAGGATGAATAGGCTATTGTGTAGACGAGTGTGTGGCGAGCGTGATGAGTGTGTGTGGGTGAGGGAGGGGTATTTAGGCCTGCCTAACAATAGACTACAGGGGAGGTGAGGTCTAGCTCCATATGCCCCGCCTACTTGCAGTATTTCTGTTCCTGGTGTCTTTTATATTAACTTAAATATCGTTCAATTTGTGTATATATATATATATATATATATATATATATATATATATATTTGGCATCAAAGTTATGGCTTGAAATGGCTTTTCGACGTCTTTCAATGTCTTCTATTTACCGACCATCTGTCCAGGTTGTGATTATTTTCTTCCTTTTCTTTGGCACATTTGTGTTTCCAATTTCTACCTGTTTTCTTGTTCTTGTTTTATTTGTTTTAAACCTTTGTAGTTATATGTTATGTGGCTGGCATGTCTTTGTTCCTTCTCTTTTCTAGGATTATGATATTGCGTCCCTCCCCTAACCTGTGACTGTGATTCAGGGAGAGGCGGATATGGTGATTGTAGGAGGGGGCAGTGTGACGGGTGTAGAAGGGGTGGTGGAGAGGATGAATGGTAGATGGAAGGGGGTGGGCGGTTTATGGTAGATATAGAGAGGTGGGGGGAGGCGCTTGACAGAGGGTGTGAGTTGAGGTAGTAATGGGTGCCAGAAGGAACGAAATAGGGATAGTGGGCGAAAAGTGGTGGTAGTATTGGGAGAAGAACTCCCAGAACCCCATCAACCAGGTAATCAACCAAGTAGTGCTGGCTTGACTAGGGGCGTCCCAACTCTAGTCATTTCCCAGGGGCTGGCCGTCCATCCGGGTAACATCCTTCCACCAGCGCCCCCTACCCAACCCCAGGCTCGTATAACAATTGCTGCGGGAACGTCCGTTCATTGGCTACGCTGGAGGGGAGGGAAGTGGAAGTAGCATCTCCGGTATGCTGTCACTTCCCCTGAAGGCTGGTTCCCATGTGACTAGTGCCCACCGCTTGAAGTATCAAGGTTATCAGATAGTAACCAGGCTGGACCTGCAAAAGTAGATGAACATTAAGTCATTAAAAAATAAACCGCATCGTATACTTACGTGTTTACTAGTTGTGTTTTTACGGGGGTTGAGCTTTGCTCTTTCGGCCCGCCTCTCAACTGTCAATCAACTGTTTACTAACTACTTTTTTTTTTCCACACCACACACACACACACACACACACACACACCCCAGGAAGCAGCCCGTGACAGCTGACTAACTCCCAGGTACCTATTTACTGCTAGGTAACAGGGGCATTCAGGGTGAAAGAAACTTTGCCCATTTGTTTCTGCCTCGTGCAGGAATCGAACCCGCGCCACAGAATTACGAATCCTTACGTATAAGAACGTAAGTGGGTGCAATCTTAGGCAGCAGCCAGTGTTGTGTGCGGAAGGTTTAAGCCGCACGTCTCCATAGTCAACCAAATTTACCCCTGAAGACACCCTCCCACGGAGTCGCGTTGTTCACGACTGACGTTTTCTTCGCATCGAGCTCGATAGGTTAAGTGGGTTCATATGGTTCTGGTTATTCAAAACAGTTGCATTTCTTACGGAGTGGCAAGCCGAGAGAACGGGGCTGCTCTGCTTGTCAGATATAGGCACAGCAAGCGAGCACTAGGCACCCAAGCACTTGGGCTGGACGGTAGAGCGACGGTCACACTTCATGCAGGTAGGCGTTCAAACCCCGATCGTCAAAGTGATTGGGTACATTCCTTCCCAACACCCCACCTTTCCCGGCCCATCCCAAATCCTTATCCTGATCCTTTCGAAGTGTTATATAGTCGTAATGACTTGGCGCTTCCCCCTGATAGTTCCTTCTTAGGCAGAGATGCTGCCCAGGTCCCCATAATGTAAAAATATCTGCACAGGTTGGGCGAGTGGAGAGTTGCTAAGTTTACACACACAAGGGAGCGGGTTCCCCTTACTGTCTAGTGATGGTACCGGGGACCACCGGATCCACTACCCACTCGTCTATAGTCGGTACCTGGTGGGTTCGGATACAGCTACAGTTATGTAAATAATGTAGTCAAATTTTATATTAAATACATTACAAATGTACAACCATTTATAAATAGTTTATTTGATTTTATAATTTTTTTTTTACATTATGGGCTTCGTGTCCACGGAAACTACAAATCTAACTCAAATTTGCATATATCATGTAGGTGATATTAGTATTCCGTTCACCATTTCTCGTTTTGTGATTTTTTTTTTTACGAGTTCACCTTCATGGAAAAGTAAATCAATTTGACGCGGTTATTACCTGGTGATTTATTGGGTGAAATGTGGTGCCGGGAACACATTTATCATAAGCAATGGCCCTATACCGTTATTATTATTAACATCTTTATTGACCAAAATTAATTTACAATTTTGCATAATCTGAGTAATTTAATTTAGGTATTATTACAGGGTGAAGATCATTCCACAAGGATGATATTGACTGTCACACAGGGCAGAGGATCCCGTGTCGTAATCAACTGGCTTCGGGTAATGCTGCTAGCAACATATTAGTAGGTCAAATCAAAATAAAAGTTAAAAGAAAAATCAGTAGGTTATGAGAACTAAACCACACACCAGAAGATGAGAAGACAACGACGTTTCGGTCCGTATTGGACCATTATCAACTCGACAATCGACTTGATAATGGTCCAGAACGGACCGAAATGTCGTCGTCTCCTCATCTTCTGGTGTGTGGTTTGGTCAACATATCTTCAAGCTACGTTATTGCGACTCATCGTCTGCATCAGTAGGTTAATTAAGCCGAAGTTTCTCTTCCTCGTCTTCATGACTCGCTATTACTCTTTAGTAACTCTTATTCATTTATTTACTTCAGCAAAATGCATTGGAAATTTTCTAATGTTCCAGTGGCGCATTAGCTGGATTTCATCATGCAGATCTGTTGCATGATGGGTTTTTACGGTCGAACAATGCCTGTCTGGAGTGGGTGGCGGCCACAACACGCACGTGTCAGGAAATTCGCCTTACCGAGGCTTTCTTTATCCCCTCAGGCATTGTGAGGTCCAGTTTGTTAAGGGTTGACCTCAGACATCTGGTTGGTCCTGACCTCACTGACCTGGTGGGACCATAATTGTCTCTCCCTTCCCTCCTCTCACTTTTGCCGGCAGCGAAAAGTCTGCTCCACAAACACTCCCTGAAGAAACTTTAATGGCTGGCCAGTTAACCACCTTCACCCTTGGCAATAGGTAATTAACTGGGGGTCACCCTAAGTTAATGGGTAGGGTCATTAGTACGCAGAAATATCGTTACACTGGTTTCATCTGTAAAATCCCATTTTAAAATCTTCGTTTAAAAGATTTTAGACCCATTATATACAAACTGCTTCTCACGCTTTAATAACGTATATCATATTTGGGTTTATAATGCGTATGAGAATAATCTCATGCATGAAGAGATCTGAATCCACGTTCCCTATAGTTTCTAAACTAGCAGATAAATGATATCCTGGCCTTCACATCCTGATAACACTACATATTTTAATATTTAATATTGTACTTGGTCTAGCCCATAGAGTAAGTACATTTTTTTTTCACCAAAATATAGTAAAACAAATAATTTAATGTTTTTACAAGTGCCGCTCCTGCGCTGAATTAATTTTATTGTTTTTTTTTTTAAGTTTAATTAGGCTGAGTTTGGCTTGATTGGGCTGGGTTGGGTTAAGTTTTGCTGTTGAGTTAGGCTAGGTTAAACTGTTAAAAACTTGAAAGGAAGTCACACAATTTTTTTAAAGTTTAATTTTTGTATATGTTAAAACTTGGGAACACTAACTGTAGTTTGACCCTTGTTTAAAATTCCAGAGGAGGTGAATTCTGGATGAAAGTTGCAATTTTGCTAAGTAACTATGACTTCCTTATTCAGCTTCACATTATTGATGTTTTCATTCAAATTTGTACAAAATCGAATGAGGAGTGGCCCGAGTGTCTATATGCGTGTGCAGTGGAGAGGAGAGTTGATGACTGATCGAGGAGAGGAGTTATAATAGAAGGTTGTTGTTGTTGTGTGTGCGACGGAGAAGGGGTAGACCTGGATGTGCAGACGCAAGGTTGATTGATTGATGAAGATTAAGCTACCCAAGAGGTGGCACGGGCATGAATAGCCCGTAAAGACGCATGGGACTGTTGACATGTGTAATGACCCCCTGGGAGCGTGTTTACCGGCTGTGGACACCTCTAGGTTCTCGTGGTCATGTAGGAGGTCATGTGGAGAAGCTGCCGGCTTTCGTTAGGTCACCGACAAACTGCAATTTGTTTTTATTGCAAACTTTCGGTAGAAAAGGTCGTGTCTATCGAATTTTCGTGACAATGGTGTTCTCTGCTGAAAACCAGACGTGCTAAAAAATATCACTAGAACCTGGTCTGCGTTTTTTTTTTAACAAAACAAATTTGTTCTATTCAGTGAATCGCTTGTTTTTGTTCTCGCCAGCCTGCCTTGCCCTCACCCCTTCCACCATTCTTTCCTTCCCTTCACACCTTTTATCCTCCCCTCACCCCCCCCCCCTCCCTCCCTTCCGGCTCACCTTTTGCCCTTTTTCCCTCCTTCCCACTTTTTGCTTTCTCGCCGCCTTCATCCGCCTCCAGATACACTAATCCAGTGGTTCCCAACCGAAGGTCCACGGGGAAGAATTTCAAGAGGGACACATGGATTTATGGATTGCATTCTAATGAACAAATCCACAAGGGCTGTGACGAGGATTCGAACCTGCGTCCGGGAGCATCCCAGACACAGCCTTAATCTGGATTAAGATTATCTGGATTGCATTCTTCTTTTGACAAAATAAGAACCACTTATGTGTGAGTTGAACTGAATGTCTTCAGTTATCGTGTACGCCCCCTTGTAACGGAGGAAAACAATGTGGGTATTTCGACGTATGAGCGTATCTATTTGTCGCAGCAATGGCTACCGCTAATTTTGATTTTGTTGATAAGCGATACCATGGTTGTAGGGTCGACAGGTTTGAGCGTGGTTTGTAAGGGATCCACAAGGTCGAGCGTGGTTTGTGAGGGTTCTACAAGGTCGAGCGTGGTTTGTGAGAGTTCCACAAGGTCGAGCGTGGTTTGTGAGGGTTCCACAAGGTCGAGCTTGGTTTGTGAGGGTTCTACAAGGTCGAGCTTGGTTTGTGAGGGTTCCACAAGGTCGAGCTTGGTTTGTGAGGGTTCTACAAGGTCGAGCTGGCAGGAAAGGGGATGAGACGAAATAAGTTTGGAACCACTGCCCTAATCCTTCCATATTAGTTAAACCATTACCTTTCTGCTTTCACTTCTTCCTATTTTGATCTCTGCCTCCCCATCCCATTTATTCTCCCCTTCTGTCCCTCGCCTCCCATTCAACCCCTCCCCTACAACATACCCCCCCATTCCCCTTCCCTACTAAATACCCCTTCCCCCTCCTTTTCAACTCTCCCCTCCTTTTCTGCCCTCCCCCCTCATCACCCAGTGGGCACTCCTGAGGGGATATAACATTCACGGCCGGGGAAGACTCACATAGCCCACTGTTACTCCCTGTGATTCCATCCTGGCCCTCAGCCACCTCCCTAGCATACCAATTGGCCCGGGGTCAGAGAGTTGCAAACCACTTCGTGCTCTTGAGAGCTATAGCCCCATCCCGTCCCCTTCGGACATCGTCCTTTGCTCTCCTGCTGTATATACATCTCTCTCGATTGTGTGTGGGGGGAGATATTGGTGTGTGTGGCGATGGCTTTACGATCGGGTCAGATGCATTAGCGGAAATTGGAGATCATCCGAAGATTGGCGGGTAATTGTCTTTATCTCATTCCGGGAGGCGATGGTCGGGAGTAGGGCGACTCTGCGATAGCCGGCGGTCACTTTGTGGTGCCACAGTGACGCCTGGGGGGAGGGGTCATGGTGTGGTGCCACAGTGACGCCTGGGGGGAGGGGTCATGGTGTGGTGCCACAGTGACGCCTGGGGGGAGGGGTCATGGTGTGGTGCCACAGTGACGCCTGGGGGGAGGGGTCATGGTGTGGTGCCACAGTGACGCCTGGGGGGAGGGGTCATGGTGTGGTGCCACAGTGACGCCTGGGGGGAGGGGTCATGGTGTGGTGCCACAGTGACGCCTGGGGGGAGGGGTCATGGTGTGGTGCCACAGTGACGCCTGGGGGGAGGGGTCATGGTGTGGTGCCACAGTGACGCCTGGGGGGAGGGGTCATGGTGTGGTGCCACAGTGACGCCTGGGGGGAGGGGTCATGGTGTGGTGCCACAGTGACGCCTGGGGGGAGGGGTCATGGTGTGGTGCCACAGTGACGCCTGGGAGGAGGGGTCATGGTGTGGTGCCACAGTGACGCCTGGGGGGAGGGTCATGGTGTGGTGCCACAGTGACGCCTGGGGGGAGGGGTCATGGTGTGGTGCCACAGTGACGCCTGGGGGGAGGGGTCATTGTGTGGTGCCACAGTGACGCCTGGACAGGGTCATGGTGTGGTGCCACAGTGACGCCTGGACAGGGGTCATGGTGTGGTGCCACAGTGACGCCTGGACAGGGGTCATGGTGTGGTGCCACAGTGACGCCTGGGGGGAGGGTCATGGTGTGGTGCCA
>NC_091167.1:35048275-35105061 GCF_040958095.1 Procambarus clarkii
AAAACCACATCTAGTATCGTGCCCCAGCGAAAAGGAGATGGAACTTTCACTGATGACAAAAAAAAAAATGAGTGAAATACTGTGTAGAAAATAATAGAGGGGCTGGTCCCAAACCTGCATACAGAAATAACATCACATGAGACCAGAAGGCATGGCAGGATGTGCAGAATAGCCAGGTTGAAAAGCAGAGGTGCAACAGGTACTCTGAGAGAGAACTCTATCAACATCAGAGGCCCGAGACTGTTCAACACGCTTCCACTACACATAAGGGGCATAACTGGCCAACCCCTCACAGTGTTCAAGAGAGAACTGGATAAGCACTTCCAAAGGATACCTGATCAACCAGGCTGTGATTCGTACGTCAGGCTGCGAGCAGCCGCGTCCAACAGCCTGGTTGACCAGTCCAGCAACCAGGAAGCCTGGTCGACGACCGGGCCGCGGGGACGCTAAGCCCCGGAAAGACCTCAAGGTAACCACTGCCACCACAACTACCATCACCGCCACCACCCCCCCCCCCCCACAACCGCTCCCACCACCCCCTCCTCCCCCCCACCCCATCACCACCACCACCAACAATGGGGCCGAGTACTCGCCACCATCACCACCACCACCACCCCCCCACCACCATCACCACCACCACCAACAATGGGGCCGAGTACTCGCCACCAGCAACACCGCCGTGTAATAACAGTCCTTGAATAATATCTTCATCGGTTTTGGTTTTTATGGAAATTTTCCTTATTTAAATTCAATATTGCGACCGCCCGGGGCATGGCGCGGGGCGTCCGTCTTTTTTTTTTTTTTACTCCCTTTTCCACCTCATTTCCCTTCCTGCCTCCTCCCCTCCCTTCCTTCTGCCCCTCTACCATCTCCTTTCTTTTTCTTTTTTCCCCCTCATCCCTTTTCCTTTCTCTTCATTCTCCTTTTTTCGTTTTCTCCTTCTTTCTCTTGTGTTCCCAATCGTCCCTTATCTTAATTCCTGCATCCTCTTCAGTCTCTTCCTTCCTTATCCGCTCCTTCCTCTTCCTTCCCCCTTCTTTCATTCTCTTATCTACTCTCCTTCCTTCTCTTCACACCTCTTTCTTTGTCTTCCTTCCTCTCCTTCTCCTCCTCCTTCCTTCTGCTCCTTCTATTCCTTTCTTTCTTCCTTCCCCCTCATTCCTCACTTTTCTTTATTCTCCCTCCATTAGCTTCCTTCTCTTCGTTTTTCCTTCCCTCTCCTCTATCTCCTTCTCTTCCTTCTTAATTCCTCCTCCTCCTCTCCTTTATTCTTTCTTACTTTCTTCTTTTCTTCCTTCTCTCCTCTTCCTTCTATTCCCTCCCTACTCCATCTTCCCTCTTCTCACACCCTCCTGCCTCCCCTTTCTCTGTCCCTCCTTCTCCCCCTGTACTTCTCCCGTTCTCTCTCTCCTGTCCTCCTCCCTCCCTCCCTCTCTCCCCCTCTCTCTCCCTCCCTCCCCACTCTACGGAAATGTACCCCCCTCCCCCCCCCCACACCTTGAAATATTTTCGCAGCGGTCTCCACTTGTAATGGGTTTTATCTATTTATTTTACCTCCCTCTCGACGAAGCCTCGCCGTGTATTCCTAGTCTTTTGTTTACTTTTGTAGATTTTATTTTTCTTATTTTATTTAGTTTCATATTTTTGTCCTTTTTTTGTGGATTGTGTCTTTCCCATTTTTGTCTTCAGTTAGTCCAGATTATTTTGTTCATTATTATTATTATTATTATTTAGATTTTTTTTTTGTATTTTATACGTGGGTTTATTGCGTTTTTGTGGTTTATCATGTTTTGTTTATATCCCCCACTTTCTTCCTGTTTTGTTTTCTTTCCGTTTTTGTCACTTTTTTTTAGGTGGAACTTTGTTGTTTTGTGTTGTTGGACTATGGCGTTTTTGTTTTTGTTTTATTTGGTCTTGTTTGGTCTTTTCTCCGTCTCTTTGCTATGTTCCGCCCGCCTCCAGTTCTGTCTTCCTTGCATCTGTCCTTTCTCTGTCGTCCCGTCTTTCGTCTTTTCGTTCTGTCTCCATTCTGGCATCCCTGTCTCCCCTCCCCCCTCCCATGTCTTGTCTCATCTCCGTCATGTCTTCCCTCTATCTGGTCAGGTCTCTGCTCTGTCTCATCACCGTCCTGTCTTTCCCTGTCTGGTCTGGTCTCTGTCCTGTCCCATCTCCGTCCTGTCTTCCCCCTGTCTGGTCTGGTCTCTGTCCTGTCCCATCTCCGACCTGTCTTCGCCCTGTCTTGACTTGTCTCTGTCTTGTCTCCCTCCTTCTCCGTCCTCTGTGTGCTCCAGGAAGTAATTAAAATCTGTTGTTCTCATTATTTCAGGTACGTTATGTGGTCGCGGCGGTGCTGCTGGTCCCAGCGGAACGGTACGGCAACATTTTGCGCAACAGAATGAAACGGAGCGGAACGGTACTCCGAGGACATGGGTAGGCCTACTTGGTGACAAATCTCATGAAGGTGTAGAAGAGGGGATTTCAAAATGGTATGCCGGAATAAGGCGGCGTTAATAAGGGTGGGACGGAACGGGATGGTACATGATGGAACAGGATGACAGGAAAAGGGGGCGGAATAGAACTTTTGGACCGGCACATCCTGGGGACGGGGCCGGCAGCCTCGGGGTAAGTTGATGTTTGTTGTTAGTGTAATAGATTTTAATGGTCTTTTTTCTCTCCAACTGTAAAACTAATTTTTTGTGCACCCCATACTCATCCTGTGAGCGGTAGCGCAAAAAGGATTACAGAGGACCCAAAAAGTCTTTATCTAACCTCAAAGGAGATTATTACATTGACAATTTCATCTATCCTTCGCACTTTATAATTATATTGTTAGCTAGTTACACAGAATGTTCCATTTCAAGAGCTATATATTTAGTTAAGTCATAATACATTAATGGTAGATCTTTTCGCTAATACATAAGTGTTAGAACAATGGAGATATTACAGTCATAGGGGAGCTGCTGTTTGTCATTATTAGTCTTTACAACACACTACTTGCTTCTTAATCTCATATGTCGTTTATCTACCGGATAAGCGAAATATGGATACAGTGCAAGGATTTCAGGTATTGTATTCTTAGTAATAAGACTTAGTTAGAGGGTATTGTGCCGATGATGGAGGAAGGGATGGGATTGAAGGAGGAAGGGATAGTTGTGATAGGGGACAACACTCACAACCTCGTCCTCTTCTCTATTCCCCCCCCCCCCCTGTCTTCCCCCAATTTCCATTTGACCTCAAACAGATATTTCCATTTAACACTGATTTCACTTTTATGTGAATAAATCTAGAGACACAACCGACCACCTTTCATTGGTTTTGTGGGAGATATTATTGAGCTTTACCCTCTTTAATTAAGACCATTAGATCCGACCCCATCCAGCCTATGTTTGCCCCGTACCTCAGACCATTTCTCCTGCAAAGTTGGGTGAGGCTAGCCCAAAGCGTCTTGGCCCCCAAACTTAGACAGACTGGCAGACATACATACTGACACATTCTCCCATATGGATATAGATGAACGGAGCGAGCATCTAACACAGCCTTGATGGCTGTGTTAGAGCGTTACGCTGTGTTAATGAGCATCCAAACTAGCCTAGGGGTGGGTATGTGGGCCTGCGGGCCGCTCCAAGCAACAGCCTGGTGGACCAAACTCTCACAAGTCAAGCCTGGCCTCGGGCCGGGTTTGGGAGAGTAGAGGAACTCCCAGAACCCCATCAAGCAGGTTGATCTTGGGCCTATGGATGGATGCATGTCTGACCTTTCTCGTTAGTGTAGTTGACTGGTGGATTGACTGTGACTTTTAGATGATTGCTTAGCGAGGTGGCCGGTTGGTTGGAGGAGTTTTATCATCCTCAAAAAAGATGTCAACCAACTTCCGGTTTTGGTGGTCGGCTGTGTGGTAAACTGGCTCCTTGAAAGACTGGTTGGCTGGCCCATAGAGACTGGTTAGCAGGCCGCTAAAGAGACATACACAGTTCGTACAGTTGAAAGCAAAATTTAATTTCCCTTTCAGCCACTTGACTGGTGGAAATCATAACAACATTTGAGCTCAGGAGGAAAGATAGGAAACTCGTATGTTGAGGTGAACGAATTACTGTACAAGTTTTCAACCCCCGGGAGAGGATAATTATGAGGCGGATGGACACTGCACTGCGATAAGGCTGACTTTATTTATTTGGTCATTTAACACAATGATATGTCACCCATGGAGAGAGCGGGGGGAGGGAGGGAGGGGGGGGGGGGTGGAGGAAATTCAATGGGCAGAAATATAATTTTGAGTTGTGGTGACATAATGGTCCGAGATGCAATTACTAGATACGCCATGACCTGTAATGGTGGGGAGTGTTGGCGAGGAGGCATTTCCTCCCTTTCCATGTGACTCCCTTCCACCATTTGACTTCCTTCCTCCATGTCATTCCTTCCCTTTGCCTTCGAAAGGTAGGTATGATCCCTCTCTCAATCTTTCCCATTACCAATTTAATCTGTACCTGTCACTCGTTCTCTCTGCTTCTATCCTTCCCTCCCATTCTCTCTGCTTCTCTCTCCTCCCACCCGTTCACTCTGCCGCTCTTCCTTCCTCCCATTCTCTCTCTCTCCCTTCGTCCCTACCTCCCGTGTTTCCGGTAAGAACTGTCGGATCACATGGGTTATATTAGATATATGTTGTTATATGCTGCTCCAAACAACAGCCTGTTGGAACAAGTTCTCACAGGTCATACCTGGCCCCAGGTCTGGCTTGGAGAGCAGAACAACTCGCAGAACCCTCTCCAGGTACAATCCAGGTTCTCCCTTCCTCCTTATTTGCTCGTCAGTTGAGCAAAAGATGCTCGAGTAACATTCAAAGTTAACGACGTAGACCCAGCATCGACATTTTTTGTATTAACACGTTTAGGTACATCTGCATTTGTGTAGCTATCCTAAAGTCATAGTAAAATAAATTCATAGAATAATTTGATTTATTTCCCTATGGATAATCAAACCCCACATTTCATGTTTCATAGGAGTCGTTGGGATTCGGAATAAGAGCCGATCCTTCTGAAGGAGGGGCGTGGAAGGTCGACACCAACCACCCTATGACACTCTACATACAATCACTAATCACCATGCAATGTTCCATGAGGCTAGCCCCTAGCGCGACTGGCTTCCAACTTCGGACAGACGGACATTACATTTTATGATATAGATTCGAAGGGGTACCTAACTCTGCCCGGATCTCTACCACCTTCTTCCCCTCTTCCTCCCCCTTCGTCTTCCTTCATGCAGCGCATCTTTCTTGAGGCTTGGTCAACCAGGCTGTTAGATGCCGCTGCTCAAAGTATGTACAACCCGGTTGTTCAGATAGCCTTTGGAAGTGTGTATCAAGTTCCCTCTTGAACGCTGAATGGTCTTTGGCCCATAATGTGTTAAATTACAGTACTTATTGCAGCCCTAATTTCCAAGTCAGTTATTTCATACATTCAGCTATGTCTTCAGTCTCGCAAAGAATTATTAATGATAAGTGTGCAAATATGGATCCAGTTCCATTAATATTTTCTAGCTTTAGTGTCTCCAATAATGTAAATGTTTTATTGCATAGATTCTGGCAGTAAAAATTCTCTGTATATTTTCCAAGCAAGAACTCCAGTTTTTGCATAACACTTGTATTATGCAACAATATTCCACTCTTTATTGCACTCTTATAATGTTTTGAAAAGTACAGGTTGATACGTCTTTGTTTGAAATTTTCTTGTTAACCAGTCTTGTTTTTCATGCAGTTGTGATAACTACTCCCTGGTGTTCTTTAAAATATATAAAATGAGTCACAAACCAGTATACAATGATGATAATTATTCGAATTAAAATATAATCTGTGATCCGATGGAGGAGAAAGCTACATTACAAGAAGCATTAGGCTACACGAAGGGAAAAGCACCCTTATGTCATACGAGGAGAATTATAATGCCAGAAGCAATAATGGCAATTTAGGAAGGAAACACTGGGGGCAGGGCACAAATTTTGAGTCTGAAGGGAGCGCCATATCGTATTTTGGAGGCTGACACGCCAGGGGGCCGGCAGTCTAGGTCAGCGACGGGGGACTTATTTATGACTTAAAAATCGTGAGAATGGCTGGCAGCGTTGTCTTTTAAAGGTTGCTGGGGAGGACCCGGTGTGGCAGAGCGCCCCATCCCCCTTCTCCTGGAAATAATGTGCACAGGAGAGTGGGTTTTGATGCAGGTCTTAGGGCAGGCGAGCAGGAGGTTGGTTGGAAGCCGCGTTTGTGGAACCCTGTGTCAACACGATGAATTAGTGGAGTTTTGAAATTATTTTATTCGCTCTTGTGTTCTTGAGGATATCCTCATAATGCATCCACAGTTTGCCAGTGTAGGCTACAGGTCACATGACCCTGTATGTCTAACCATACTGCTAAATGGGGACCATTTAACATTACATAACTAGCTTTTTACACAAACTACGTGACTCGTCATATAGTCAAGGGTAGCTGCATTAATGCAAATGTACCTAAATATGTTAATACAACAAAAATGTGGGTTACTATGTGACTAATAGAATATGGGAAGCTAGATACAAGGGGAGGAGATCAGGAACAGGAAAGAGTGGGTGAAAACTGAGAGGGAGAACGAGATAGTCATGCTGATAGCTGATTGGGATTGTGGACACTTGCAGGCAGTTGAGGGAGTTCTCTGCACATTCACCTGGTCAGCAACTGTGCAGACTTTGAATGGGGCTGTTAGTGTGCATAAACCTTCCACCCAAAAGAGCAATAGTGTCTTGAAATGGATCGGCTTTGGGTTTTCTTGTCTTTTTTCAAATGTTTTTTCGTTATCCTACTTGTCAACTCTCCAGCAGTTACGACAGTCGTCTTATTGTGTTAAAGTAAGACCTCCCAACATATTTATTCCCAGGTCTTTTACGGGGCATTTATTTTATTAATTTTCTGTTGTATGTTTTCAGTGTATTAAATATGTAGTTACTGTTTTGATTTCTTCGTGTTCATCCTAGTGCAGTAGCTGGAACTTTCTACACTAAACATCTTGTAGCACGTTTAAGATCTATTTTACACTAATTTGGAGGCTTGCCGTGTCCTCTATATACTTTACTTTCATTAAAATCCTTGTGTCATCTACAGAGGATGTTACCATGCTATGTTTTGTGTCCTTGTCTATATGCTCCAGGCATATGGGTGGCATCCTCTTGACATATGGGTGGCATGCTCCATGCATATTGGTGGCATGCTCCAGGTCTATGAGTGACATGCTCCAGGCCTATGAGTGGCATGCTCCAGGCCTATGAGTGACATGCTCCAGGCCTATGAGTGGCATGCTCCAGGCCTATGAGTGGCATGCTCCAGGCCTATGAGTGGCATGCTCCAGGCCTATGAGTGGCATGCTCCAGGCCTATGAGTGGCATGCCCCAGGCCTATGAGTGGCATGCTCCAGGCCTATGAGTGGCATGCTCCAGGCCTATGAGTGGCATGCTCCAGGCCTAAATCTTCCAGAAACGGCTGTTGTGCATGTCAAGGTGTCAGACGCAGCAGGATGTGTGTGGGGGTTCGCGTTTTCTTTACCCATGATGTTTGGCGGGAGTAGAGTCAACACGTGTGGGTGTAAGCAAGGGAGGAGTGGGGGGGAGTGAGCGAGGGGTGCCTGTGGATATTGTTGTGGTACGGGAAGTGACTCTTGAGGGCTGGGGGATAGGGTTGGTTGGGGAGGCTAGGCGAGAAGAGAGAGGGGTAGCGAATGCAAGGGAATTTATTGCATGAGCTGTGTTAGTCCTCACCTTCCCCCCCTCCCCCCCCCCTCCCCCTCCTCTTCCTTTCCCAGCTTCTGTCTTGTTCTCAATATTCCTTCCAAGTGCTACATAGTCGTACTGGCTTGACGCTCTCTCTTGATAATGGCTTTACCTTTACCTGTTTATGTGTAAAAGGAAGGTATAATGGGTTGTGTAAATTTGGAGAATGAAATGCTTTAGTTTGTCGTTGTAGTCTGCCCGTCTCGTTATTCGTCACTCGAGGCGCATTCATTCGTCACGTCAAGTCTTGAATTATGAGTTGTGAATGACAAGTGACTGTGAAGATGTGCAGTAGGTCTGCAGAGAGGTCGGGTATGGAGAAGTGGCTGATGTGGGATGAGAGAAGGCGATGATGTTTTTGTGTGTGTAGGGGGGGGAGGGGGAGGGGCAGAAGCTATGTGAAAGGACAACTAATTTATATTATTCAGTCCTAATTTATTAAAACAAATTATATGCAAAATCCAACGAAGCGAGACGATGAGTGCTGCTCACTGGAGAATATATGAAAGGTAATATGGGAGGTAATGACGGATTTTGACGCTGCCATGGGTAGTGTGGGGGGCGCCACGCCCCTGCCCCCGGCGCTGACAGCTCTATCATCATAAACAACAACAATTACTGATCTTAAATAGTTTATGGAGGCATAGTTTAGCTACCGGCGACATCCCTGAAAATTACACTGTTAAATACTATCTCACCTCTTAGAGAAGGCAGTGTGAACATCAGTGGTTCAAAATTCTTCAGTCTCATGGCAATATGTGAAACTCGCCCGGCGCTTCGTAAGCACTTTGGCCTGGGTTCGTATCCTGGCCGGGGAGGATTGAATGGGCGCCAATCATTAACTGTAGCTATGCTATTTGGCGGGTCGTTTTCAGGTGAAAATTAGGATTAAGGACCTGCCCGAAACGCTATGCGTACTAGTGGCTTTACAAGCACGTAAGAACTTGTCATGTTAAATAATTACAAAAACAACAGTGGAGAGACTGCTAAGTACTCTTTTGTTACACATTAAGTGTTCCAGAGTTCAACAGGCCGGCGCTATAGGACTGCCGCACCAACAATTCTATGTAGCTTTATCGGCGAGTATTCCAGTGAAATATCAGGTTATGTGATCTCGCACTCCATGATTCATCCTGCTTTCTGTACATCTGTAAGAATCACCAGCAGTCACCCCAATGAGTGACTTTAGGAGTATATTCTAGCCATGCCTGGTACCTGCTTGATCGGGTTCTGGGAATTCTTCTACTCCCCAAGCCCGGTCTGAGGTCAGGCTTGACTTGTGAGAGTCGGCCGTGAACTCTGGTGCCTGCTCCTGTCGACGGATCTGCGGCGCCTCCATTGTTCCTGAACAACTCAAGCTTTCTACACATTGACGAAGACACACGGCAGTAGCAACAAGTGGGAGCAGAGGTCGTCCTAAGTCTTGTGTCCAGGGCTGGTAATGAAGCCAGGTGCTCGCTCTGCACGCTCCTGCGCGGGCCTGACTCGTCCTCCTTATACCTGTAGTTGGTTCTGGAAGTTCTTCTAGTCCCCAAGCCCGGTCTTGGACTAGGTTTGTCTTGTGATAACTTAATATAAATGGCTGTTGATGGGAGTGGTTAACTAGCCCTCATATCCATAACAACCCGAGGAAGTTTCGGAATCTCGACGTGTTTGGGATGCCTCTTTGTGCTGTACGCCTAAGCGTGCGTATATCATTATAGATTACGTGGAAAAGTACTAGGCCTACTATGACGTTGCCTCATGAGCACTAAGTGCAAACACCTTCAGTGTTGTTTACAAGAACTCTTCTGTGATGAAGAAAAAAAGGTGTACACTGACATTCAGGCCTATGGTACCTGTGTACCATAAGCCTAGTGCCACAGACAGGCTTATCCAATCATTAAATACTCAGTAGGAGCCTATTCAGCTTAGGCTCCTGCTGAACAAATGTCCCAGTAATCGGACACTATTGGGACAATTCCAGGATTATGTAGGCTGAATAGCTGTGGACACTTCCTACCAGTTAGTTTTCCTTACCAGATACATCTGGACTGCAGAAGCAGCGTCGTCTGTGCGAGTATTGTGTAAACATTACATTGGGACCTTTAGACAGTTATCAATGACTGAGCTCTTGCACTGTGTTGTCATAAACATGCCAAATTAGTGACTGAAGCCAGATCCCTGTGATGGGTCCAGTGTAAGAGAGAGGTGGTGGTGATGGGACCAGTGTAAGAGAGAGGTGGTGGTGATGGGTCCAGTGTAAGAGAGAGGTGATGGTGATGGGTCCAGTATAAGAGAGAGGTGGTGGTGATGGGTCCAGCGTAAGAGAGAGGTGGTGGTGATGGGTCCAGTATAAGAGAGAGGTGGTGGTGATGGGTCCAGTGCAAAGAAGATGCCATGAGGAACGTCCAACTCGACCCCTGGACACTTGTAAAGCAAAACTCATAACCAAGTTGTCTGAAGAAGGCAGAAAAATGCACGAATGAAGGAAACGTGGGTAGCAGAGGCACCTGTCAGTGCCACCCGGGGGGAAGAGCGCCACTCTTGATGCCACATGGGCCTTAGTGCGGCACCGTCTCCAAGAGCGACGGGGCCCTAGGCACCCGCCACCTTCTCCAAGCACCCCGATCCACTCCAAGAACCTTCATCCTTTCCAGGCAGCCCCCTACTCTTTCCAGGCAACCCCCCACTCTTTCCAGGCAACCCCCCACTCTTTCCAGGCAACCCCCCCACTCTTTCCAGGCAACCCCCCACTCTTTCCAGACAACCCCCCACTCTTTCCAGACAACCCCCCACTCTTTCCAGACAACTCCCCACTCTTTCAATGAAGCGCATTAGTTGAGATGGCGGATTGACCCCTTGGGCGCGCCTCAGCGTGTGTGACCCGCCAAAATGAATATATATCAATTAGACGTGTTGGAGGCACGACGTCTGTGGCTGAGTGATGTGTGGCATCCCATGGGCCCAAAAGACACATTTGAAACCTTTCTTCTGTCCCCAGGAAGGACGGAGGGACGCCGGACGGACGCACACACAGGTGTGTGTGTGTGTGTGCTTGTTTGTGCGTGCGCGCACATGTGCGTGGAAAATGCCTTGAAGTGAGGGAGAGGGAGAAGTGAGAGATGACCGACGGAGGGGGTGAGATTAAAAAACAAATCTGAAAAACGAAAGTCCAGAACAATCAGGGAATGAGAGAGGACAGAACAGGGAGGAAAAGATGAAAAAAAAGTATGAATAGTGGAGCAGGCACACAGGGAGATGAAAGGATGAGCAGCAGAAAGACGAAGGGGGAAAGAAGCGAGGAGTAAAAAAGAGAGGGAACAAAAATATTGTTGCGATGGAGAGGAAGGTGCTCGAGTGAAAGGGGGAGGGAGAGAGAGGGGTTATAAGAGAGAGAAGGGAGGAGGAAGAGGGGTTATGAGGAGGAAAAGAAGGAATGGGGTGTGAAGGTAGGCGCGAGAGCAAGAAAATGGGTGGGTAGGGAGAAGAAGCACACAGGAAAGGAGAGAGACAGACTCTGGGGAGATTATCCCTTATGAAACATGTTTTTAAAGGTGAATGTTGCATCATCAAGGAGGCGGAGGGGTTCCTCTTATCGCATCTCTTGCTAGTGTGACCAGGGATGGAGTTCTCTTACTTGTGGCTGGCCCACAGCGTGTCTACAAGTCCAGTGAGAAAAGTACAAGCCCAATGAAAAAAAAAGGTACAAGCCCAATGAAAAAAAAAGTACAAATCCAGTTAGAAAAGTACAAACCCTTTAAGAAAACTAAAGTAATTTACTTACAAAACGATATCGTATTTAAACGCATGCATTAGAACACATATGAGAGACGTCTGCACAGGAGGAGTCAGGTGTGATGCTGAAGCCGGATAAACATTGCAAAAGGGAAATATCAACAATAATTATTATACAAATGTTTTTAATTGTTCATCAAATAGCTAACGCAGCGCTGTGGAATCCTGCCGTGTTCCCAGCAGAGCACAGCTGTGGAATCCTGCCGTATCTAGGAAAATATATATATATATATATATATATATATATATATATATATATATATATATATATATATATATATATATATATATATATATATGTTGACCAGACTAGAAGTTGACCACACTAGAAGTTGAAGAGACGACGACGTTTCGGTCCGTCCTGGACCGAAATCGACTTGAGAATGGTCCAGGACGGACCGAAACGTCGTCGTCCCTTCAACTTCTAGTGTGGTCAACTTCTAGTCTGGTCAACATATATATATATATTTTTTTTTTACTAGATACGGCAGGATTCCACAGCTGTGCTCTGGAATATATATATATATCTATATATATATATATATATATATATATATATATATATATATATATATATATATATATATATATATATATATATATATATATAATATATAATGTATGCAACTATATATAGTGGCCTGTTGGGAGTGGGTGACACTGTGCAGGTGTGTGTGAGGGGGGGGGGGATTGACGCTATGCAGTTGTGAGAAGCAGGAAAACGTCTAATTACAGGTGATGAAGGGGG
This sequence comes from Procambarus clarkii, assembly GCF_040958095.1. Classification (NCBI taxonomy): domain Eukaryota; kingdom Metazoa; phylum Arthropoda; class Malacostraca; order Decapoda; family Cambaridae; genus Procambarus; species Procambarus clarkii. The sequence goes on from NC_091167.1 coordinate 35,060,586, forward strand.
AGGAGCGGCAGTTGTGCATGGTGGATTGAAAGGGAGTGGGGGAAGGGGGGCAGTCGTCGTGGCCTGAGGAGGGGTGGGGCTGTCGTTTGACGAACCAAAATGGAGGTAGTCGTGTATGTGAAGGAGAAGGGGCAGCAGAGTATCTGGGAGGTGTGCAGAGGGGGGAACCAGCTGGGGCAATCTGGAGAATCTTGCCCTCTCGAGCTCTCAGCGCCCCATGTTGAGGGTCCGGAGCAATAGGCGGCTGCATACCTTCGAGTGTTTAGGTCGGAAATCTCGCACCTTATGCAAAGAGTGAGGACCTTGGAGGAGGTTACACGTGAAGTCACGCTCCACCCCTTCATTTCTCAGTGGACGAAAATAACAACCCTTCAGCAGCCTCCACACCGTACACACATCTGCTTCTCTTGCCCTCTTCACCTGCTGCTGTTGCCCAACCTGCTCTGTCCCTTCCTACCTTCTCCACATGCCTGCCCCCCCCCCCACCCTACGTAACAACTCACGGCCCCTCCTTCCCTGCCACTTTTTATTTATTAACATATTTAGGTACTTCTGAATTTGTGCATCTACGGTAGACTATATGAAGGGAGTACAGAGTGTGCAAATGATGTTGTACCTAAATATGTTAATAAAAAAGGTGTCAAGAACTAGGTACGTGGTGATAGACGTCCCCATCACACAGTATGGTTAGTCATATATAGTCATGTAATATCTGCACTGGCAAACTTGGGGTGCATTATGAGGATATCATAAAAAACACGAGAGTTAATAAAGTGATGGCAAAGTTCCAGGTACCTTATGCCTGAAGGTCTGAAGGGTATAATGTTGTGTGTGAGATCATGACCCAGTTCCTGTTCGCTGAGTTGGCACCGTGAGTGCTCAGAATTGGGAGATTCGTCACCTGTCGCCACCTGCCACAGGTCGCGGTAACCTAAACTTATCCTGTCATCCACTGTGTCGCACAGTCTTGTGGATGTTTTGTGCTGACCATGTACATAGGTTTCGGATTTATGCAAATCATAGCATTTTAAACTGGTGTTTTCAGGTCTCTGCAGACTTGGGTGTTTGAAACAATATACTATAGTCTCAGCAACAGAGATGGGTATAACTAGGTCTAATTCAACTTCATCCTTGTTAGACGCAAATTTGTGTGCAATGTTTGTCATTATAATGGGTTACATTTATGTGAAATGCTATCCGTACAAAAGAGAATCTAAACCCTTTATTCCGTGCAGCGAGCACGTCATTTATAATTGCTATTATGAGGTTCTTACTATCGATCTTGCAAGAGAAGTTTTTAAGTGCTTGAAGAGCAGACTTTTAATCACAAAATATTATTCTTCCTGTGTTTTTTTTAATGCACTGATAGCTAGTTTTGGTGCAGCCAGTTACTTAGTCTGACAAAACCTACAGGCTGCTGCAGTTTGTCCTGTTGACGACTGGACTGAGCCGTCAGTGTAGACACAGTGCTCGTGAGATCTTACATTTTTTTTACGGAGGAAGCAATTGTTTCAAGTGTGACGGCTTTGAGAAGAGCGAGATCTTCAATTTCTTTCTTGGTGACAACACTGGTGCCCTTCCACCCCTCTCCACGACGCACGGCTGTTCCCAGTCCTCTCTCTAGTCATGACGCACTGCCTCCCTCGCCACGACGCACATCTGCCCTCTCCCTCCACGACGTAATCCCAGGTCATGAGGGAGAGTCTCGCGCTTGAGCAAGGGGAAGGCGTCCGATGCAACACTATAAATGTTTCTCCCGTCTATCCGATGTTCTAAATGCATAGAATAACACTGTGATATTTGATCCGTCATATAGTTCTCAGCAAAGCCGCCAGGAAAACACGGACCCCTTTATACATGACAGATGCTGCATCTAAAGCTATTCCTGTAGCGAGGCTTCCCTCAATGAAAACTAATCATGCTCGTAGTTGAATTGGTTCGCCGTGTTGCTTTCACGATATGGTGCACGACTTACAACAGGAGGGAAATTCCGTCGTGGATAGCAAGTGAGGAGTGTTTCTGCCCTGGATATTGTGGAGTCAGTTGCTGGAAACGACGCCCTGAAACTGGTACAGTAAATGAAGTATGCAAGCATGGGTCTAGAGCCAGCGCGGAGTAACAGAGCAATCCACGGAGCTCTAAGCTTCCAGTGGATGCCTCAATGTAAGTAGTGCCTGGCCCCAGGTCGGGCTCGGCGAGTAGATCTCCCAAAACCCTCTCCAGGCCAGATCTAGGTAAGATCTGAGATGGTATGCCAGTTAAGCGTTTACCTCTGTATTTCATTTCTAGAAACATTTTTGAAATTGACATTGTTTGACGGTAATTGCACTATATGCCACGCGAAGAGATGTTAACAGGTACAAGGTAGATTGATTTTAAGGAAAGTGTTGGCGTAGTGGTAACCCGCTCGCCTTGCGCCTTGCCACCGATTTCCTTTAAGTTCGAGCCCTAACCAGGGAGAACTAACTGAAGATCAATCCTTAACTGTTCGCCCATGTTCACCAAACAGTAATTGGGGACCTGGTTGTTAACCAGTTGGCGGGTCGTGTTCCCGGGAAAACTAGTGTATAAGGCTTACCATGACTTACTGGAAGGGAAAGCCTGCTAACAGGAGTCAAAAGTCGTCTGCTCCAGTACAAACCTGTGTTAAATTTTTGTATTTGACACTAATGCTGTAAAATTAACATTTTATGATGAAGGAATTCGATATTACCATATGTTTCGCATGTTGCTTTGCTGATATCATCGTCGTGGCCTGATGCTGTGAAAGACGGCATCTTGAAATACATCAGGGCGCTTTAACCTGAATATTACTGAGTAGGCTGTTCGGCGCAGCTGCCCACGGTCTGACTTTGTGAATCATAACCCGGAGGATCAGGTAACCTTGTGACCAAATATACATTCCCGTTTAACCCCGGGAACTATCACCACAGATAGGGGTGAAGGGGGGTGACGGTGCCGACATTCGACCACCTTTCACCAGCTTCAGTCAAACTCTGCAGTCGAGTGCCCAATCATGGCAGTAATCCCCCCTACACAATACGTAGTATAGCACACCTCTAGCCTTGTCCATAGAGGCCGGATGTACCTGTATATGCCTACCTTGACCTTGAGGTGCTTCCGGGGCTTAACGTCCCCGCGGCCCGGTCGTCGACCTGGCCTCCTGGTCGCCGGTGAGCATTGTAAATGATGGCCATGTCTGGGGGTAGGAAATATGAAGAAGAAGAAGCCTATGTGAGTGTGTGGGGAATATGGGGGAAGGGAGCGTGAAGGAGAGGGGCCTCGGGGAGAGGGGTGATGGACCGACCATCCTCCCTCATAATTTGATCGCTCTTCCATGCAAAGTGGGTTAACAAAATTCTTTTATATATGAGTTGGGATGAGGAAAATATTCCGGGGTGTGGCGCGTGCGCGTCTGATTTGTCTCGCTATCGCGCACGTGTGAATGGATTTAATTCTCCAGCTTCATTTGTTGGTGTAATACGTACGAGTGTTTGGAGTAATATTTAGTTTAAAAGGAGAGTGTACTAGGTCGAAATCTAGGTATTGGTCAGTGTTTACTAGTTGTGTTTTTGCGGGGGTTGAGCTTTGCTCTTTCGGCCCGCCTCTCAACTGTCAATCAACTGTTTACTAACTACTTTTTTTTTTCCACACCACACACACACACCCCAGGAAGCAGCCCGTGACCGCTGACTAACTCCCAGGTACCTATTTACTGCTAGGTAACAGGGGCACTTAGGGTGAAAGAAACTTTGCCCATTTGTTTCTGCCTCGTGCGGGAATCGAACCCGCGCCACAGAATTACGAGTCTCCATCAGTGGAAACGTCCGGGTGTTAGTTTGAAAGCTCAAATTCTACAGCATTTACTTTCCTTTCTCTCCCTTACGTCCCTATTCCTTCTTCTCCCTCCCATATATCTTATCCGCCCTCTCTGTGTTTTCTTGCATACTAAGATTAGGTTTCATTAAGAATGATGAAGTTGCTAATGCGATTACTTGCTAAGGGCTGTTATCCTACATAAACTCACCTGAAGCCTGCCGTTACAAACTCATTTATTTGATGAACTTACTTATTAGTTTATAGTAGAAATAAGCTGTATTTAATATTAAGTTACAATCATTATGGCTTTCACATTTTGCTCCATTGTGGACAACCATTAAAGTCTGTAATTAAAAGTAATACCTAATTAGCTGGAAGGTAGCTGGAAGGCGGCTTGGGCTGCTCCAAGCAACAGCCTGGTGGACCAAGCTCTCACAAGTCGACTTTGTGGACTTGTGAGGTCGAGGAATATAATATACTCCCCGCCCCGGCCCGGTCTCGGGCCGGGCTTGGGGAGTAGAAGAACTCCCAGAACCCCATCAAGCAGGCGGAGCGTTAGATACCTAATGACTGAAACAACAAGTAGTTCAAAGTGTCATACCAGCAAAGCTTCAATTACAAGGTACATATATCTCAGGCTCCATCTTACAGAAAGTAAGGAATAATATCCCTCTAAATTCCTCTCACTCTCTTCCCTCTCCTTGTCTAATACTTATCTCTACTTTCCCCCTCCTTTATATGGATGTGACGCGGCTCTCAGAATCATAATTTAGTATGATTAGAATCTCATAATCTCTCAGAATCATAATCTCCAGGTACTAGTAGATGCTAGACAGGAAATGAAGGAGTGGACAGTAGATGCTAGACAGCAAGTAGGCGAGTGCGAGGAGATGTGGCAGGAGTGCAGGAGTGTGGTGGGCGACGGTAGACTCTGAGGTACGATATCGCTGGAGAGAAAGCAATATTGGCCTGTGTTTTTTTCGCGGTGGTGACAGTGATTGGGCTCAACTGCCCTATCTGCCAAGCTCACGTAATTTATGACATGACACATTTTGTACGAGTATTTTTTTTTTTTTTACATGTATTTTTTTGAGTAATGGTATGGCTTATGTGATGATCAGTTGTGGATTGATAGATGGAAGAAATTTGTCTTTTTACTGCGATAAGCTATCTCATCTTCCACCTTGCCTCAAGTTGACTATTAACCACTCTTCCTAGACACTACCGCTTCTCCTTGACACCTGCCAACCGCGCTTCCTTGACAGGACTTTATAAGGATCCAGGATGGACCAAAACGTCGTCACTTACATTTATTTTCACGTGTGTGGGTTGGGTTAAGAAGTTATGACCGGACAAGCCTGGCCCCAGACCAGTCTCGAGAGTAAGAGAACTCTCGTAACCAACTTCAGGTATACTCCAGGTAAATGATGCAGGAAGAAAGGCTAAAATGGCGGGAAGATGAAGCAGTCGGAGGTTTTATTCTCTATATTCCTTCATTTTGTTCCTTTATCTTGTCCTGCCTCTTTCCATTATTCCACCTTCTTTCCCCCTCTTTGTTATCACAGTTTTCTTCCTCGGTCGTGTGCCTGTGGCGAGCATTTTCCTCCAGTCGTCTCCTTCCCCTCTCTCACTCCCCTCTCTCACTCCCCTCTCACCTTGTTCAGTTAACCTCATTCCTTTTCTCTAATCTTTTCCCATTGTCTCTACCTCCCTTCACCTCGTCTTGCCCTCTTCCTATCCCCTTATTTCCTCCTTGTCAATAATCATTATAATTATTTATTTGTATTTGATTATTTGCGTCACGACAAGGACAACCCACACGACGTGTTGGTTGGCACTGTTTACTTGCCCAGATCTTTGGGAATCAGTCTCTCTCTCTTACTTTTATTGGATTCCCTTATGATGTATTTGTCGTGCCTCTTGTGCTGTGTATACTGTGTCGTGCCTCTTGTACTTTGTCCACTGTGTATACTGTGTCGCGCCTCTTGTACTGTGTATACTGTGTCGTGCCTCTTGTACTGTGTATACTGTGTCGCGCCTCTTGTACTGTGTATACTGTGTTGTGCCTCTTGTACTGTGTATACTGTGTCGTGCCTCTTGTACTGTGTATACTGTGTCACGCCTCTTGTACTGTGTATACTGTGTTGTGCCTCTTGTACTGTGTATACTGTGTCACGCCTCTTGTACTGTGAATACTGTGTCGTGCCTCTTGTACTGTGTATACTGTGTCGCGCCTCTTGTACTGTGTATACTGTGTTGTGCCTCTTGTACTGTGTATACTGTGTCGCGCCTCTTGTACTGTGTATACTGTGTTGTGCCTCTTGTACTGTGTATACTGTGTCGCGCCTCTTGTACTGTGTATACTGTGTCGCGCCTCTTGTACTGTGTATACTGTGTCGCGCCTCTTGTACTGTGTATACTGTGTTGTGCCTCTTGTACTGTGTATACTGTGTTGTGCCTCTTGTACTGTGTATACTGTGTTGTGCCTCTTGTACTGTGTATACTGTGTTGTGCCTCTGGCACGGTGTATACTGTGTTGTGCCTCTTGTACTGTGTATACTGTGTCACGCCTCTTGTACGGTGTATACTGTGTTGTGCCTCTTGTACGGTGTATACTGTGTCGTGCCTCTTGTACTGTGTATACTGTGTCGTGCCTCTTGTACTGTGTATACTGTGTTGTGCCTCTTGTACTGTGTATACTGTGTTGTGCCTCTTGTACGGTGTATACTGTGTTGTGCCTCTTGTACTGTGTATACTGTGTCGTGCCTCTTGTACTGTGTATACTGTGTCGTGCCTCTTGTACTGTGTATACTGTGTCGTGCCTCTTGTACTGTGTATACTGTGTCACGCCTCTTGTACTGTGTATACTGTGTTGTGCCTCTTGTACTGTGTATACTGTGTCACGCCTCTTGTACTGTGTATACTGTGTCAAACCTCTTGTACTGTGTATACTGTGTCGTGCCTCTTGTACGGTGTATACTGTGTTGTGCCTCTTGTACGGTGTATACTGTGTTGTGCCTCTTGTACTGTGTATACTGTGTCGTGCCTCTTGTACTGTGTATACTGTGTCACGCCTCTTGTACTGTGTATACTGTGTTGTGCCTCTTGTACTGTGTATACTGTGTCACGCCTCTTGTACTGTGTATACTGTGTCACGCCTCTTGAACTGTGTATGCTGTGTCGTGCCTCTTGTACTGTGTATACTGTGTCGCGCCTCTTGTACTGTGTATACTGTGTCGCGCCTCTTGTACTGTGTATACTGTGTCGCGCCTCTTGTACTGTGTATACTGTGTCGCGCCTCTTGTACTGTGTATACTGTGTCGCGCCTCTTCAACTATGTGTACACAGTTTGGCCCGTTGTACTTGGTGTTGTGCTCGTGCGCCGTGTGTACGTCATGTATTTGCGCTCTTGCGCGATGTATTGATGTACGTTTAGAGTCGGATCGTATATAAAGACATTTTAATTTTGTATGTATTTAGAGTCCTGGCTCTATCGAACCGTGTCCCATATTGTCGAGGGCTGGTTATTTATGCGTCAGACTGCGAGCAGACATGTCCAACAACCTGGTTAACCAGACCATTAACCAGGAGACCTGGCCAGAGACCGGGCCGTGGTGACATTGATCCCCGGAACTAACAGCAGGTAGGAACAACTAGGCATAATCAGGCGCCTGTCTGTCCCCCTCCCCCCTGTTGCTGCCTTGTCCGGCACTTGCCTGGCCCCCCTGTTGCTGCCTTGCCCGGCACTTGCCTGGCCTCCCCGTTGCTGCCCTGTCCGGCACTTGCCTGGCCTCCCCGTTGCTGCCCTGTCCGGCACTTACCTGGCCTCCCCGTTGCTGCCCTGTCCGGCACTTGCCTGGCCTCCCCGTTGCTGCCCTGTCCGGCACTTGCCTGGCCTCCCCGTTGCTGCCCTGTCCGGCACTTGCCTGGCCTCCCCGTTGCTGCCCTGTCCGGCACTTGCCTGGCCTCCCCGTTGCTGCCCTGTCCGGCACTTGCCTGGCCTCCCCGTTGCTGGCCTGTCCGGCACTTGCCTGGCCTCCCCGTTGCTGGCCCCCCTGTTGCTGCCTTGCTCGGCACTTGCCTGGCCCCTGTTGCTGCCTTGCTCGGCACTTGCCTGGCCCCTGTTGCTGCCTTGCCCGGCACTTGCCTGGCCCCTGTTGCTGCCTTGCTCGGCACTTGCCTGCCCCCTATCCCTGCGGCACCTGCTCCGTGGTCTTGCCTGCAGTGAGTAATCGCCGTCCCTGGCAGTCCCCTGGGATTGACTGGCGTTTATTGCACGCCGCCCTGGTGTTGGTTCTTTGTTCTCGTGATTTTTGGTGAAGGTGAGGATTCGTTGCCCTACTGAAGCTATTTTGTACGTGCGTGTCTCTTCGTGTTCCGTTCGTGCGTGTTGGAGCGTGGCTGTGTATCCGTGTTCCATACGTGCTTAACCAAGAGCTTTGTTACAGCGTCTGTCGAGATAACCAAACGGTTACCTTGAGGTTACCTTGAGGTGCTTCCGGGGCTTAGCGTCCCCGCGGCCCGGTCGTCGACCAGGCCTCCTGGTTGCCGGACTGATCAACCAGGCTGTTGGACGCGGCTGCTAGCAGCCTGACGTATGGGTCACAGCCTGGTTGATCAGGTATCCTTTGGAGATGCTTTAGGTTAGTTAAATTATTGTATTGTTTTCAGACATGTATTTGGAAATTAGCCAACTTATCCGGAAAGAATATGCAAAACAATGAAATTTACAAAATTTAAATAGAGGGACTGGTCCCAAACCTGCACACAGAAATAACACCAGCTGTTAATGGCTGCTTCTTGGGGGTGAGTAACAAAAAGGAGGCCTGGTCGAGGACCGGGCCGCGGAGACGCTAAGCCCTGAAATTATCTCAAGATAACTTCAAGAACCACATGAGACCAGAAGGTATGGCAAGATGTGCAGAATATCCCCGTTGATAAGCAGAGGTGCAACAGGTACTCTGAGAGAGAACTCTATTAACATCAGAGGTCCGAGACTGTTCAACACCCTTCCACTACACATAACTATGTTTAACTGATCTCTAACCTTGTCTATGGAGGACAGAAGAAAATGTATATATGCTGGTTAGCATTGTAAATATGTGGCCACGTTAGTGGTAGAAAAAAAAATACACATAAGGCGCATAACTGGCCGCCCCTCACAGTGTTCAAGAGAGAACTTGATAAACACCTCCAAAGGATACCTGATCAACCAGGCTGTGATTCATACGTCAGGATGCGAGCAGCCGTGTCCAACAGCCTGACTGATCAGTCCAGCAACGAGGAGGCCTGGTCGAGGACCGGGCCGCGGGGATGCTAAGCCTCGTAAACAACACAAGGTAACCACAAGGCAAGGTGTAGAGCATCAATGGTGGGTGTTTCTCAGGTAGCATACCCGTGTAATTACGATATTTTACCTGATAGACCAGCCGCCCATTCTTCTTTGATTGGGGCTCCGTTGCCGGCTACTCGTCTGCCTAACCAGGTGCTCCGCCATTCCCCCCCACAAAGTGGCAGGTGTGGGCCTCCAGGACCCGCTGTCGCTTTGGACATAGTGTCCATGGGGTGTGAAGTGCCGCAAAGCTCTCTTACATTCACCATGATAAGAGACTTCCGACCCTCCGGAGTTTGCAAACTTTCCTTTATCTTGGTACGAGATTCCGAGGATTATATCCTCCGGTGTTATGGCCGCTTATCTGAGAATTTCCACCTCCAGAGGAGGGAGGTTAATGCGCTCTTTTCCCAAGGGACGGTGCCACTTTTTTCTCTCTCTTTTTGTTTAAGGGAGGAATTTAGCCTTTAATGCAGGGGAGTGGTTGGTCCTGTGAAGGCCCCGAGGCGTGTAAGTAATTATCAAAAGAAGGCACCAAAGAAGTCTATGTAGCACGGCGGCTGAGCCGAGTACGACTAAGCGGACAGAACACTGGACGCGTGATCCTGTGGTCCCTGGTTCGATCCCGGGATCAAGCAGGCGAGAAACGATGGGCAGAGTTTCTTTCACCCATGATGCCCCTGTTACCTAGCAGTAAATAGGTACCTGAGAGTTAGTCAGCTGTCACGGGCTGCTTCCTAGGGGTGGAGGCCTGGTCGAGGACAGGGCCGCGGGGACACTAAAGCCCCGAAATCATCTCAAGATAACCTCAAGATAGAGCACAGGCCCCGAGGCAGAGAGGAGCAGTAGTCCCAGGTGCTGCATGAAGGGCGTGGCTCAGCTGGGGGGGTTTAACGACTTCTTGACCTTCATGTGATAGCAAGTTTAAAAAAAAAATGTGTGCTAAAATGTCTGGCTGCTCCTCCCCCCCCCCTGAGGGTGGCAAGAATATGGCACCCCCCCCTCCCCCCTTCCCCCCCCCCCCAGACGGTGCTGTCTCGTCTTGAGTATTGCTCGGTACTCGCTTCCTCTTTCAGAGCGGGAGAGATCTCTGAATTAGAGGGAATATAGAGGACATATACGCCACGCATAGAAACTATAGAACATTTGAATTATTGGACCGTCTCAAAGCTCTCAAAATGTACTCTTTGGAAACGAGACGAGAAAGGGATCAAATAATATATACATGGAATATACTTGAAAGTCAGGTACCAAATTTGCTCAGTAGAATAATAGCATACTGGACCGAAATATACGGAAGGAAGTGCAGAATAGAATCAGTGAAGAGTAGAGGTGCCATAGGCACAATCAAGAAACACTGTCTGAACATCAGAGGTCCACAGCTGTTCAACATCCTCCCAGCAAGCATTAGAAATATTGCAGAAACAAAGGGGGGGGGGGTATTCAAGAAGCACTTCGATAAGTTCTTGTAAAAAGTGCCGGACCAACCATGCTGTAGTGGATATGTGGGCCTGCGGGCCGCTCCACGCAACAACCTGTTGGACCAAGTTATCACAAGTCGACCCTGGCCTCAGGCCGGGCTCGGGGAGTAGACCAACTCCCAGAACCCTCTCCAGGTATGTTCCAGGTATACCCCCACTTTTCTTTGATGGTGGATGGGATTCTGGCCACTCTCCCCGAGGGTATCATAATAACTTATTGTATTGAAAAAGCAGGATATATTTGGAATAGAGCAGCGTACTACTAGAGAGGCAGGCTAGTGTATCAAGTGCTTGTGATACAAATAAGTGCCAGTTTTTCCTCTCTTGCATATAATCTATCGAGGTTTTAAGACTTTTGAACCTGTCATATTATCACCATTACGACCACTTATGGAGAGTGCCGATAAGGGAACTTCTTTGATTAATGTGAAAATTAAGTGATAATTTCCCCCGAGACTCTGAGGGTTGTTTTGGTACCAGAGTTCGTAGTTGCAAAACTTTTAATTACTTGTATAACTTTTGCCGTTCCAATCCTGACTTAAAGTGCAACCGGTTTCCGTCGTTTGTTGGAGGCTGCTGTTGCTTCCCGGCAAGGTGCAATCAAGGTGCAATCAAGGTACAATCAAGGTACTAGTGCTTATCTAATAGTGACTACTGAGTGAACTCTAGTTCTTAATGTCCCACATTCTATCCTTTTTGTATACGGTATATTTTTGCAATAACCTTTTTTGGGACTTGAATTTCTTTGCCATATGTAGTCTAGAAGTTATGGGTTCCACAACTACGTTATTCAGTGCATTCTGGTTGAGGATTACCTACAGGAGTACAGGAGAAGTACAGGAGTACCTGCAGAAGTACGGTACAGGTAAGCAGTACCTGCACAAGTACAGGAGACACAGGAATGCAAAACCATCCCATTGAAGAGTAGGTTTGCAAGAGTAGGCTTCAGAGGCGATTCTGTAACATTTAGACTAAGAGTCAACGCTTTTCGACACACTTTTCCAATGGGCTGTGGTTCTTAACGTCGGAGTGTGAGTGTAACAGATACTAATGAGTCTTATCGTCCAGACTGCCAATCAGGACATTGACCCTTGGTACCACATCAAGGTGAGAGGGTTTCTAAAAAAGTAGCGCAGTCTCTGATCAACTCCAAGAACTCTGATGGGCAGGGAAAGACTGAGAGCTCTGATAAGGATAAAAGGGATTACAAAAAGTTGAGGAAAAACAATTTGCTAAAAAAAAATTAGGACTAAACCGAAAAGCTGTTGCAAAGTTTCGAATGAGAAGAGCGGGAGGTTGAAAGATTAGGGAGTACCGATAGAAAATAGAGATGAGGGACACAGAACGAGAGCTAGGATAAAGAGGCGATAAGGTCACAGTTATATAGCAACAGGAATTAGTGAATGTTCACTAAAGGCGTTTATTTATTTATTTATTTATTTATTTATTTATTTATTTATTTATTTATTTATTTATTTATACACAAGAAAGTACATTGGGTGTATTAGAGTGCAGAGACTTGAAATTATACATTCTTGTAAAGCCACTTGCACGCATAGCGTTTCGGGTTTAAGGTCTAATTAGTTTAAAGTCCGATTAGTTCTCGCCCTCCTTCTTCCCCTGCTCTTCTCTCGCTATCCTCCTGTCTTTCCTACCCTCGGGGCATATCCTCATTCTTCAAACACTACAGCAAGACCAAGTGATTGGTCTAAAGGCTCTAATCTAAAGGTTAACAGAATTATCCCTAGGTGTTGGAGAGACAGGCGCCACGGCGCTCCTCTGACACAGTGTCGCGGCAGCTCGTTGTCTCGATTCGATACCATAAAAAAATCAAGTGTATTTGCTTAATCAGAAACATATGAACCTAAGCAACCCACCTAACCTCTCGAGGCCAGTGCATGAAACCGTTAATATTTTGGGGCTTTACTTATTACTGATGCATCGCACGGTTAACGGATTCGTCGATTCCGTAAAAAAAAAGAAAGAAAAATGCGACGTATTAGGTGGGAGAACAGGGTAGCGAGGGTTGATAGACTCCATCGTCCCGTCGCTCGTCGAACCAGACGACGTCTCCCCCATTTGAAAGTGCTTGCCTATGAGGCCTTACCTGTCAGTGTTTACGTATCAATACTAACCTGTCATTAGTTACCCATTAGTGTCTACCGGGGAGTGAGATCCATAGCCCTTTGCGGCAAGTAGTCAAACTACCACAAGAATAATACTAAACACACTTGTGGGTGATGCCATATACCAGTGTCCGGTACGTCTCTCTCTGACACGTACTTTGGTTATGAACAAATCCACAAGGGCCGTGACGAGGATTCGAACCTGCGTTCAGGAGCTTTGGAGTAGTTACTTTGGTTATGCTCGTCTGGGCAGCTATGCTGTTAGCACTCGCAGCGGGAGTTTTTTTTTAATTCGTGTTGGGGTGAGATGGAGGCTGTCTGGTGCTACTCCAGGCGTGGAGGAGGAGCTATAAGGTTGAAATTGAGCACGTGGCTCAGCTCAGCTCAGCTCAAGGTGTGGGTGTGGAAATCTACATACAGACAGGATATGCGAAGGGCGTAGACGAGCAGGTGGCCCGGGAGGGTCTTTCTGACCCCTTCTTTGTGTGTGTGTGTGTGTGTGTGTGTGTGTGTGTGTGTGTGTGTGTGTGTGTGTGTGTGTGTGTGTGTGTGTGTGTGTACTCACCTATATGTACTCACCTATATGTGCTTGCAGGATCGAGCATTGACTCTTGGATCCCGCCTTTCTAGCTATCGGTTGTTTACAGCAATGACTCCTGTCCCATTTCCCTATCATACCTAGTTTTAAAAGTATGAATAGTATTTGCTTCCACAACGTGTTCCCCAAGTGCATTCTATTTTTCTACTACTCTCACGCTAAAAGAAAACTTCCTAACATCTCTGTGACTCATCTGAGTTTCCAGTTTCCACCCATGTCCCCTCGTTCTGTTATTATTACGTGTGAACATTTGATCTATTTCCACTTTGTCAATTCCCCTGAGTATTTTATATGTCCCTATCATATCTCCTCTCTCCCTTCTTTTCTCTAGTGTCGTAAGGTTCAGTTCCTTCAGCCGCTCTTCATATCCCATCCCTCGTAGCTCTGGGACAAGCCTCGTCGCAAACCTCTGAACCTTCTCCAGTTTCTTTATGTGTTTCTTCAGGTGGGGGCTCCATGATGGCGCGGCATACTCTAAGACGGGTCTCACGTAGGCAGTGTAAAGCGCCCTAAAAGCTTCCTCATTTAGGTTTCTGAATGAAGTTCTAATTTTCGCCAGTGTAGAGTACGCTGCTGTCGTTATCCTATTTATATGTGCCTCAGGAGTTAGATTAGGTGTCACATCCACTCCCAGGTCTCTTTCTCGAATCGTTACAGGTAGGCTGTTCCCCTTCATTGTGTACTGTCTCTTTGGTCTCCTGTCACCTGATCCCATTTCCATAACTTTACATTTACTGGTGTTAAACTCCAGTAGCCATGGAGTTTAGTGTGTGTGTGTGTGTGTGTGTGTGTGTGTGTGTGTGTGTGTGTGTGTGTGTGTGTGTGTGTGTGTGTGTGTGTGTGTGTGTGTGTGTGTGTGTGTGTGAAGTTAGGCAAGAAAAAAGACAGTCGGGCAAGTAGCCAGGCAGAGACAGAAGCAGCCTACCCGGAGGTAGTGATGGTGGGGGTAGGGCTTGTGGCATGTCGGTGTGTGTGTGTGTGTGTGTGTGAGAGAGAGAGAGAGAGAGAGAGAGAGAGAGAGAGAGAGAGAGAGAGAGAGAGAGAGAGAGAGAGAGAGAGAGAGAGAGAGAGAGAGAGAGAGAGAGAGAGATGAGAGAGATGAGAGAGAGAGAGAGAGAGAGAGAGAGAGAGAGAGAGAGAGAGAGAGAGAGAGAGAGAGAGAGAGAGAGAGAGAGAGAGAGAGAGAGAGAGAGAGATGAGGGAGCTTGAAAATGCCAATATTTCATACAAGACTGCTCTGGCAGGAGCCCCTGTCAAGTCGGGAACCCCAAGAGGTAAGGCTTGGAGAACTCTCGAAACCCATACAGGTAAATGCCACTGGTAAATATCTTTTCTTGTTTTTCCTTTCTAGACAACCTGGTGTTTAGCTCGTAATGGTGGCAGTCATGAGACCCCCTGGTTGAAGACCCACACAGACTGTAGGGGTCTGATGACCACCTGGTGGAGGGCCCCATAGTTTGACTGTTAGTGCATCGAACCAGCAACCCTGTTGTGGGTTGCTAGTTCGGAGGATCAATGTCCTCGTCACCTGCTCTCTAGCCAGGCCGCTTGTGTGGTGTTCTGGTCAACAAGGCTGTTTAACGCCGCTGCTCGTAGTTTGACGTATTAATCACAGCCCAGAAGATCAGGCAACCTTAGGAGGTGTCATAATATGCCATGACCCATCACTCTCTGTGGCCGTTAGCTGGCCTGTGATCCGGCTATAAGAGTTGTCGGAATCAAGCTGTTCAACGTACTTGGCTTGATTTATGGTTTACTTACTATCACTGGACTCCTGACTGCCTCAGGACACCAGCCAGCGTAACTTACAAGACAAGGTGTTCTGTCTCCAGACAAAAAATCAATCACATCAATAAACAAATTCTCAAATAGTCTAGTCGATCAAGCAGTCTGAAGATTTTATTTTCTCTGTTGCCTTCCTCAGCAGAGGATGAAAGGCAAGACATCTTTTCATTTTATGAACAACAAAAGCAGACGTTTTCTTAGTATGTTGGAGAAGGTCTTCAATTCCAATATCTTGTACAAATATTTCCTTGAGTTTAAGAAGCGCGCGTGTGACTGCTGCTGCGGTGTTCAAGGGTAGTGTGTTGGCGAGGGTGATGGGTGGGCCAGTGGGCTGTGGAAGGCCAGGTCTAACTATGTACATACGTAGGATGATCAAATAGATTGGCAATAGTGTGGATGAGTGTTTTCAAAATATTGGCAATATTAAGGAGTGAACACACGGGTGAGTGAGAGACACCTGCTGTGGCTGCCAACACGCCTCTGCTCCTTGTTCAGCTCTACCATCTTGTACATCTACCATCATCATGATCTTGATCAAATATTTTTTCGGGAGGTGATTAACCTTTAGACTGTTGAACAAATTCACAAGGGCAGTGACGAGGATTCGAACTTGCGTATGGGAGCATCCCAGACACTGCCTTAATCGACTGAGCTACGACAGGGTAAAAGGGTTGAAACCGAAGTTCTACTGAACTTACTGGATCCCGTAACCTCTCCGAGGCACAAACCAGGCTTTTTACATTGTCACTGCCCTTGTGGATTTGTTCATTTGATGCATCACGTTAGTGTGATCTCTGTGTGTGTCTTTAGACTGTTGTTTGGTCGGGTTGGGTATATTTCTTTTTTATCTTGCATGTGAAGTAATTAATGAATATATCTTTTTTTTTACATTGCAGGTGAGCGATGTGGCTCTGGTGATGGTCGAGGTTGTTACCTGCTCACCGAGGTTCGTTGACACGCCAGGCTGCCTGGACAGGATGTGTGAGTGAAAGTTTTTTAATCTTGAATGTTACATTTAGAAGTTTTCCATTTTTTGTTTCATGTTTCTTAATTTACTTGCTGTTCCTCCTCCCTCGCCTCCACAGGCACCTACACGCAGGCCGGAACGCCACCCACCCGGTAGCATCACCGACCCTTAAAGTAATTTCAATATTTGTCCGTTCATCATCCCGGAGGACAGATATCTTCTGATGACAACTTAAAACTCGAGCACGAATTATGTTCTCAGATGAGCCTCGCGTCGAGGCTTTGAAGAGGACGTCTCCAGTGCTTTTAGTGGTTTTGTGTAATTTTTGCGTTTTAGTGTGGGGGGGGGGGATAAAATGGTATAGTATGTGTCTCTCTGGAAGATGCAACCAACAGGATCGTAATGGATAAGTGAGCCTGCGGGTCGCTCCCAGCAACACTCTTTCAGATCAAGTTATCAGCCCAACCCGTCCTCCCAAGGTTTCCCAACGTTAAAAAAAAATACGGTCAAATTAGTGTCCTCTCCAAACCTACCAGAGGACCCAAAACAGAAAACGGGAGAGTACGTAACTTTCGCGAGCCGCTTCCATTTTTCTAGTACGACAATTTTTGACCTTATGTAACGCAAAGGACAAAAATGCGACGTTCTTTGTAAGAAGCCAGGATTACTTGATGATAACAATCCTGGCATCAGGCCGGGCTTGAGAAGTAGTAAAACTCTTGGAACCATCTCCAGGTAAACTCCATGACGAAACAAACGGAGAAATGGTATTGAATTAGGTTATAAGGATCATTATTTGAACTCTACGGTGCGACTGAGCTCTAAATGGAAGTTTTTTTTTTTTTTTTTTTTATTTATTTTTTTTTTTTTTTATTATTTTCTACCACAGACGTGGCCACACATTTACAATGCTAACCAGCATATATACATTTTTATTTATGGGTCCGGAATGTTTTGAAGCCAGCAGAGCTCCGGCAGACGTTTCTCTCCCATATGATAAAAAAGACTTGCACGATAGTGTATCTGCCATAGCTTGACCAGGTGACCCTTCTCACTTGGACAATATGAGGTCATGTCCTCCGGAGCACTAGAGGGGTTAATACCCCATACCTTGGGCTGCTGAAGGGGCTGACTCCCCCCTCTACCCCTGCCACTACAGGGTTTGACACAATCACCCTCCTGCGAGGGTGGTGAGGGCATGGAAGCCCTTAATGTAGATTGTAAATACCGGAAAGCCATCACCAGCGCTGCTACACCTTGTAGTTAGATCGTGCCACCTACAGCACGACAGAAGCACCCAGATGTGTAACTTCCCTGCTCTTGCCCCATTCACTCTTTCATCCTCTCTCTCTCTCTCTCTCTCTCTCTCTCTCTCTCTCTCTCTCTCTCTCTCTCTCTCTCTCTCTCTCTCTCTCTCTCTCTCTCTCTCTCTCTCTCTCTCTCTCTCTCTCTCCCTCTCTCTCTCTCTCTCTCTCTCTCTCTCTCTCTCTGTGTCCTCACCTAATTTTGCTTGCGGGGGTTGAGCTTTGGCTCTTTGGTTGTAACGGGGGGTGGGGGAAATAGCTCTATCTTGTCCATTATTCCACCCCCCAGTTAACTAACGAGGCCGGGGGAAACAGCTCTCTCTAGTCCGTTATCCCGTCCCCAGTTAGCTAACTATTCTAGAGCACCTCCAGAGTTCCTAAGGCAACCTCTCTCGTTCAACACCTTGTAACCTAGGTATTCGACTACCTAGGTGCTAAGACTTCAAGGCGCCGTCACTTGATCAGTTACCCGAAACTCCAGAGAGAACTCTAGAATACAGGATCATTGCCACAAACGTATAAGAGAAAACGAAAGGAAAGAAATGAATAGTGAAGTAATTAGTGAGGGTTTGGGGTGAGAGGTAGAGAGGTGGGAGGAGCGAGGAGGGTCATTAGTTGAAAGTGAGAGTTCAGAGAGGGGTGGAAGGAGAGGTGTAGATAGGTAGATGTAGAAGAGTAGATAGTAGAAGTAGAAGAGTAGATAGTAGAAGAAGAAATGCTGCCACCATCCATTCATGATCATTACATACAAGACAAGGAATGGAACTTGCCTGTATCACAAAATTCTCAAAGGATGTTATCATGAGTTCATTATTAGTATGTTCCCTCTGTACCATGTATCAACTCCAAACATGTACTCATTAATATCTTGAATCTAGTAACCACCGAGGCTTTCTCACCTCAACTCAAAGCTCTAGGGAACAAAGACGATTTAAATAATAAGTTCATATATTTCACATGAAGTATCATAATTTAGCAATTCAATTAAAATGTTCCAGTTTAATATGCAAAGTGAGTCATCATCCAAGAATTCGAGAACCCTACAACTTGACTGCCCCTGATCATCACACAACATATGTAAACACGACCAAGTCACCTTAATGTTCACTCACCGAGGACTGAGTCTAAGTTGAATAGAGAGGGGGGGGGGGGGTCTGTAGCTTGACAGAGACTGTCTCGCCCCTGCCGGCCGACAGCCTCCCTGCTAGGGACGTCTTCTCTGCTCTGCTGTCTGCTGTTCTCTTGATGCCTAATGCTCTATGCTCCCTCAGTATATATTGGGGACCCTAGTACTAACTCCGCCCACAAGTAGATAGCCTCCGGCACTACCAAGCCACTCCTTAAACGTCGGCATGTTTGAAGGCTACCAGACTACAATTATAAGCTTAGCGGAAGCAAGGTGAAATTCGCATGATCTGACCTCAGGTCACTTGAGGTCATTAACGCTTTGAGGTGTGAGATCTCAGGCCGACAAACTGGCGCCTCTCAGATCCTTGTCTGTGACTCATGTACTCTATGTATGTATTAAACTAAACCAAACACTTTTACAGTGTTACATGGTCCCGCCTCTCAACTGTCAATCAACTGGTCACACACACACACAACTGTGTGTGTGTGTGTATGTGTACTCACCTAATTGTGCTTGCGGGGGTTGAGCTCTGGCTCTTTGGTCCCGCCTCTCAACCGTCAATCAACTGGTGTACAGGTTCCTGAGTGTGTGTGTGTGTGTGTGTGTGTGTGTGTGTGTGTGTGTGTGTGTGTGTGTGTGTGTGTGTGTGTGTGTGTGTGTGTGTGTGTGTGTGTGTGTGTCTGCCCTCTCTGTACTCCTCTTTTTTTTATATAATACTGATGTTTTTCTTTAGTTTCCTTCACCAAAATTCCGGTTCTTTTGTTCACCATCGTCTTCCCTCACCAAGATACCGGAGGGAACATTTATGTCTGGGAGTGTAAAGCTGTCAGTGTTGGTGGTCGAGTCTGCGATGTGTGGTGAGCACCCCTGAGTTTGTGTCAAGTGGGAGAGCGTGCGTGTGTAAGTGGTAGTCCGTGTCCGTGGGAGATCATGTGTGTGTGTGTGTGTGTACAAGGGAGGTATCTTATGTCCGTAGGAGAACATGCGCGTGTGTAAATGGGGTTGTGTGTCCGTGGGAGAGCGTGCGTTGGAGCTGTAAATATTATTGTCAATATAGTGTGTGTGTGGGGGAGGGAGGGGGGGGGGGCATGAGTGGGCTGATATTGGTGTTGGAGGCCAAGCCAACCTCCTCGACACTTTATTACTCTCAAACTCAACACCTTTTGAAGATCCTCGAGTTGAGCATTGTTGGAGGGTATTTTGGGGGAGATGGGCGGCGGCGTCTCATCTTCAGGGCCCCCTGACGCCGCGGGTAAACACGAGAGGTAAACAGATAAACACCAAAATAAACATTCAAACAACTGGGGAAAGACGACGTTGCACAGTGTGGAAATAATATTTCATAAACGTGCTTAGTGTAGCTAAACTTGCACGCAAGGCCGGGCGTCTGGGAAAGGAAAGATGGAGGAGGGGAGGTGGGGGTTGGGGGGGTTGGTTGAGTGTATGGGTAAAGGGGAAGTGGTAGGGGTTGTGCACCCTACTTGGCTGTGCTTGCATGATCGAGCGTCCAACTTCTGAACATGTATATTTTAATTCAACTTTCTCGCAGATGTAGAGTGTGTAGGGGATGTGTTGTCCTAATTTAGGTTGGGGTGGGAGTTCAACTCCAGGGCAGCATACACTACATTTCAGAAAGCTTCGTGAATACAGCCGAAAGAGGCTGATATTACAATGTTTATGTGCCTCGGGTGTTAGGGGGGGGAGAAAGATGAACTTTTTCAAGAAACAATTAGACAAGTTCCTGTAAGATCTGTCGGACCAACCGGGTTGCAGTTGATATGTTGGCCTCAGGGCCGCTCCAACCAGCACCTGTTGGAGCAAATTATCACATGTCAATAAGTTGGCTTTTAGACAAATTAAATGTCCGTAGGAGTAATTTCTCCAACGTTAGTAAATATTACCTTTTGATGATTTCGAGAGTTCTGCTTCTGCAGCCTGGCCTCAGGCCAGGCGAGATTCAGTAAAAAAATTTATTCAGACAGAACGTAATGCTAATAATAAAAAACTGTTGTTAAGTGACCAAAATGTAGTGAGTACTCCTGCAAATCGTAATTTCCATTTTCAGACCAGGGCTCTTTTGTCCCATTTTAAACCCCTTAATCGACTGGTATATGGGCTGCGAAGCCAATGGTCATACGAGGGCGTTGGGTGGTAATGGCAGGGATTGAGGGAAGGGGAGAGGAGGGAAGGAGACGTTGCAACGCAAGCACTCGCAAGTAGTTTGACCTTGCCAACTCGAAGCTTGCAACCCGCTCAATCTCGGGGAGGCGTTGTTGTGCGCAACGTGCATTGTGCTTGCTTTTGTTGTGTTCACGGATATTGTGTGTGCTTTTGTTGTGTTCACGGATATTGTGCCTGCTTTTGTTGTGTTCACGAATATTGTGTGTGCTTTTGTTGTGTTCACGGATATTGTGTGTGCTTTTGTTGTGTTTACGTGCATTGTGTGTGCTTTTGTTGTGTTCACGGATATTGTGTGTGCTTTTGTTGTGTTCACGGATATTGTGTGTGCTTTTGTTGTGTTCACGGATATTGTGTGTGCTTTTGTTGTGTTCACGGATATTGTGTGTGCTTTTGTTGTGTTCACGGATATTGTGTGTGCTTTTGTTGTGTTCACGGATATTGTGTGTGCTTTTGTTGTGTTCACGGATATTGTGTGTGCTTTTGTTGTGTTCACGGATATTGTGTGTGCTTTTGTTGTGTTCACGGATATTGTGTGTGCTTTTGTTGTGTTCACGGATATTGTGTGTGCTTTTGTGTTGTACACGTGCACTGCGCATGGTTTTGTTGAGAATTCGGGTGTTGCATGGCATTCGTACGTGGTTCATGTGCTTTCATGTTAGTTTTGTGTTTTTTCTATTATGACTAAGTAACTCGAGCACATGTGTTATACGCGCGCCAGGGTGATGGAACTGCCACAGATGACAACATAGAAATTAGCGAAATACTGAGGCAACAGTACGATTCCGTTTTCAGTGAGTCCTTATAGACAATGAAGATTTGATAAGCCAAAAACGAATTCTTCATGAATGTGATACCAACATCAAGTCATATATCAGATGTCACCCTAACTCCACTGGACTCTGAAGTAGCCATAGACAGTATGACTATGTACTCTGCACCAGGCCTTGATTCCTGGAATTTATATTCATCAAGAATTCTAAACAAAACTAGAAAAAAACAGTCCCATGCCCTTATTTTTTTGGAGGTGGGGGGGGGGGGGGGGGAGGATCGTCGATAATGGTGTTATCCCTGACATGTGAACCTCCAAATGATACCTGTTCAACCAGTTTTTGAGCAGCCGCGTCCAATAGTCTAGTTGACCAGACCCCTCCAATTCGGATGCCGCGGGGACGCTGATCCTAGGAACCAACGCAGAACGAGGTATGATACGTTTAGACAAGCATTTATGCTCTCTACGTGTGCACCCGTATGTGCTGTGTGTACTACTTGCTTATGTGTGTGTGTTTGGAACGGTGGTAGGAGGAGGGTGTAGGGGGGGGGGGGAGATAGATAGATCATTAACAGAGGGAAAGCGCCAAGCCATTACGACTATGTAGCACTTGGAAGGGGTCAGGATAAGGATTTGGGATGGGACGGGAGGGGGAGGGGGGAATGGTGCCCAACCACTTGGGCGGTCGGGGATTGAACGCCGACCTGCGTGAAGCGAGACCGTCGCTCTACCGTCCAGTCCAAGTGGTTGGGTGGGGTAGGGGGGGGGGAGAGGCCTTTGTTTTCCCATGTAAAATGTTTCTTTTGATGTGACACACATTGTGTACTTTTGTTTGTGCGTCCTGTCTGCGTCTTAGTACAGCGAGCGTGTTGGTGAGGGGGAACAGCAGGATGGTGGACTTACCTCCTATGCCAGGTAAGTCCACTCCGGGCTCACCATAGCCCGTGCTACTTGGAACTTTTGTTCCGAGTAGCTGAATCTAAAACAACGCAACAATTGGTAGTAGTAACACCCACCTACAACACTACAACCACCACCACCCAGTTACACCAACACCCACCTACACCACCAGCACCTACCTACAACGCCCACCCATAACCAGTTGTAGCCAAGTTCTCTAATTAATAACTACGCATGGAAATATAATTCAGTTCACGTGTAGTAATTATCCGAGACATATGGAGTAGTTTATGAGTTGCAATTAAGGCGAATCTTGCGCATCTTAAGACGTAATTAACTGGACTATCGCCCTAGTTGGCAGCAAGTTATGTGGGAGAGCTGAGGGAGAGAGTAGCACTGGCAGAGTAGGTCCCTACTTAGTAGGTCCCTACTTAGTAGGTCCCTACTTAGTAGGAAGGAGGTCCTTAAGTACCCACAGAGAGGCAGTGGGTTCCTTAGGTAGTACCCTGCGATGATTTCGGGGCTCACCGTCCCCACGGTCCGGTCCGGTTCCTGACCAAGCCTCCTGGTTGCTGGACTGGCCAACCAAGCTGTTACACGCGGCTGCTCGCAGCCTGACGTATGAATCACAGCTTGGTTGATCAGGTATCCTTTGGAGGTGTTTATCCAGTTGTCTCTTGAACACTGTGAGGGGTCGGCCAGTTATGCCCCTTATGTGTAGTGGAAGCTTGTTGAACAGTCTCGGGCCTCTGATGTTGATAGATGTTGGTACTCTCTCAGAGTACTTGGTACATAGTAGGTATGAGGTCCTTGGGTAGCAAGTAGTAGGAGCAGTGGGGGGGAGGGGGTCTTTCCATCGAGTTGACAGCTCTTATTGGTATAAGATGACCCAGGCTTCACTTCTCTTGCCCAGGACTTTTATTCTCCTCACTTCCATCTTGCTCTCTCTCTCTAAATGAGAGTGAGATCACGATGGAAGTGATGGATGCAAAAGACTCTTGGCTCCTATTAGCACTTAGCAGGCTTAGAACTTAAACTTCCCACAGCTTATCTTAAGCCTTGCCATACCAGTTTTTCCTGGAGCACGACCTGCCAATCTGTTTTCAACCAGGTTCCAAATTTCTGCTTTATGAAAGTGGTATAAATCGCTCGCGTGGTGGCAGGAGAGCGTACTGTCGCTGCTCCACAGTCAGTCAGTCAGTCAGTCAGTCAGTCAGTCAGTCAGTCAGTCAGTCAGTCAGTCAGTCAGTCAGTCAGTCAGTCAGTCAGTCAGTCAATCAGTCAGTTACAGTAGGCAAAGTCACTCAGTTACAGCAAGTTAGATACAGTTAGAGAAGCCAATCCACCTAACCCACAATCCCATACAGACAAAGATGAGCACTGCCATTCACCTTAATACCCCCGTGCCCTCCAGTCCAGCAACCAGGAGGCCTGGTCGACGACCGGGCCGCGGAGACGCTAAGCCCCGGAAGCACCTCAAGATAACCTCAAGGTAAGGTAACCCTCGCTACCAGAGAGTCAGAAGCGGGCAGAGGCAGACAGAGCTCAGTTATAAACATACTGCCCGTGTTAAGAATACATTTTTTTCCTGTCTCCTGCGTGTCTCCGCCAGGCCAGGGCGCGCTCCTCCTCCTCCTCTTCTTCCTACCAAACGCGGAACTCTACCAGAACAAAAAAAAAAATGAACACTGAAAAGCCCAGAATTGGAAATCGAATCGAAAAGTTTAAGTCTGCTATTGTTTTGTTAGAGTCTTGAGAGCGGGGTTCGGGGTTTCTGATCTCTCGCAAGACGTGAGATGTGTGTTTCCAGAAGCAGGCGAATGTGTGATTTATTTTTGAATCCTGTTTTTAAATTGAATGTTTAGGGTCCCGAGTTAAATTTTTGCATTTGTTTAAAGTCGTTAACTCGGTCATGGGGAATTGAAAAATGTTGATACGATAAATTAACATAAGGGACGTAACTAGCCCATATTATCACGATATTCGAAAAGGAAAATGATAAACACATCCAAAGGATACTTAATCAACCAGGCTGTGATTCATGTCAGGCTGCGAGTAGCTGCGTCTAACAGCCTGGTTGATCACACCACGAACCATTGTCCCTCCGCGGTTCGGGAACATTGGTACTGAAGCTTTTTGTTACCGAAAATGGTAACAACTTTGAGGGTAGATTTCGTTAAATATAGGTTATCTCGGTAATCTTGAGATGATTTCGGGGCTTTAGTGTCCACGCGGCCCGGTCCTCGACCAGGCCTCCACCCCCAGGAAGCAGCCCGTGACAGCTGACTAACTCCCAGGTATCTATTTACTGCTAGATAACAGGGGCATCAGGGTGAAAGAAACTCTGCCCATCGTTTCTCGCCGGCGCCAGGGATCGAACCCTGGACCACAGGATTACGCGCTCAGTGTTCTGTCCGCTCAGCCACCGGCTCCCATAGGGGGAGTTAACATGGACATAGTCCAACCCCTCTACACATTCCGGCAATGAAACACGTGGTGAGGAACGCACAAGAATTCAAGTTAATAATTATTGTTATTCATTAATTCTGTAGCAGTATTGTCAGAAATACACCCGGAGTGGACTTGGCGTTAATAATGGCTCATGCATGTCGTGTGGCCATAAATATCAGGCATATTTGCAAGATAATACGCAGTAAAATGTGTGCATGTGTAGAGTGGGTGGGTGTGGTAACATGCGGTGCTCGTCTAGTTGTGCTCCCCTAGTGATGTGTACTGTGGTTGTCAGTGATTAAGTGCTTAATTGCACACTAGTTTCTCTATCAGCTATCTCACCCTGTCAGAGTAAAAGAGACAAATGTATGTGAATGCATGTGTGTGTGTGTGTGTGTATACCTGGTTGATACCTGGTTGATGGGGTTCTGGGAGTTCTTCTACTCCCCAAGCCCGGCCCGAGGCCAGGCTTGACTTGTGAGAGTTTAGTCCACCAGGCTGTTGCTTGGAGCGGCCCGCAGGCCCACATACCCACCACAGCCCGGTTGGTCCGGCACTCCTTGGAGGAATAAATCTAGTTTCCTCTTGAAAATGTCCACGGTTGTTCCGGCAATATTTCTTATGCTTGCTGGGAGGACGTTGAACAACCGCGGACCTCTGATGTTTATACAGTGTTCTCTGATTGTGCCTATGGCACCTCTGCTCTTCATTGGTTCTATTCTACATTTTCTTCCATGTCGTTCACTCCAGTACGTTGTTATTTTACTGTGTAGATTTGGTACTTGGCCCTCCAGTATCTTCCAGGTGTATATTATTTGATATCTCTCTCGTCTTCTTTCTAGTGAGTACATTTGGAGGGCTTTGAGACGATCCCAATAATTTAGGTGCTTTATTGCGTCTATGCGTGCCGTATATGTTCTCTGTATTCCCTCTATTTCAGCAATCTCTCCTGCTTTGAAGGGGGAAGTGAGTACTGAACAGTACTCAAGACGGGACAACACAAGTGACTTGAAGAGTACAACCATTGTGATGGGATCCCTGGATTTGAAAAATATATATTAAATATATATATAATATATAATTATAAAAGAAAAAAAAAATTGTATATATATGTATGTATATATGTATATGTACGTATATGCTCGTAAGTGGTTAGGCACTGTTTCGTCACTGTCCTCATATACTCTGACAGCTGGGGCCTGACGGCTGAGTGGACAGCGCTTTGGATTCGTAGTCCTGAGGTCCAGGGTCAGTGGAGGCTGAAACAAATGGCCGGTTTCTTTCATCCTGATGCTCCTGTTCACCTAGCAGTAAATAGGTACCTGGGAGTTAGACAGCTGCTATGGACTGCTTCCTCTGGGTGTGTAACAAAAAGGAGGCCTACCTGCTTGATACCTGGTTGATGGGGTTCTGGGAGTTCATCTACACCCCAAGTCCGGCCCGAGGCCAGGCTTGACTTGTGAGAGTTTGGTCCACCAGGCTGTTGCTTGGAGCGGCCCGCAGGCCCACATACCCACCACAGCCTGGTTGGTTCGGAACTTCTTTTAGAAAGCAGTCTAGCTGTCTCTTGAAGATGTCCACGGTTGTTCCGGCAATATTTCTTATAGTCGCTGGGAGGACGTTGAACAGCCGCGGACCTCTGATGTTTATAGTGTTCTTTGGCAGATAGTGTTTATAGTGTTCTATAGTGAAGTGCTGCACTTCACTGGTTCTATCCTAGTCGAGGACCGGGCCGCGGGGACGCTAAGCCCCAAAATCGTCTCAAGATAACCTCAAGATATATCTCAGCTCCGTGTTGTCATATCCCTTCCAAGTGTCAGTCATACAGGCTTTTCCTTTCTCCTCATAATTACCAGACCTCCACCTGCTTAACATTAGAATTTAGGTTAAAAAAAAACAATAGAGTATTTCAAGACAGTCTATGCTGGATACAATTTATTTAAGACAATACTAAAATCTGCAGCAACGGGCCGTAATCCGCATCATGTGAAGCACAAAAACCAGCATTGAAAAGGTACAGATGTTTACTAGAGGAGGATATGATCATTACATACAATATACTGAGGGCAATAGGCAAGAATTCTTTTGCCTTTTAGTAGTAGGCAAAGTAGTAGTGAAACCGAAGTAGAACTTCGGTTTCAACCCTTTTACCCTGTCGTAGCTCAGTCGATTAAGGCAGTGTCTGGGATGCTCCCGGATACAGGTTCGAATCCTCGTCACGGGTGTGGATTTGTTCAACAGTTAGATAGGCCTTCACCACCACTACCACCATCAATATCATCACTACCACCACTACCACCATCAATATCATCACTACCACCACTACCACCATCAATACCATCACCACCACTACCACCATCAATATCATCACTACCACCACTACCACCATCAATATCATCACCACCACTACCACCATCAATACCATCACCACCACTACCACCATCAATATCATCACTACCACCACTACCACCATCAATATCATCACCACCACTACCACCATCAATACCATCACCACCACTACCACCATCAGTATCATCACCACCACCATCACCTTTTTTTCCCCACCTCTACCCCACCACCCTTACCCGCCACAACCACCACACCCTCCTACCCTACACCACCACACCCTCCCCTACCCTCAACCACCACCACCTCTCCTACCCTTCACCACCACACCACCCTACCCTCACCCACCACCACCAACACACACGGTGTGTCACGCTCGCTAACGAATGCCGTACTCTTTACACCGATTAACTTAGAGTTAACGTTGAAATTAACTTGTATTTATTTGATGTGATAAATGACCCAAAGGGGGTGGGGAGTGGGGGGCGAGCTGTGTAAATGAACACCCGTGTTAGTTATGGCGCTGGTGGGACGTCAGGAGGGAGGGACGCTGGGAGTGTCTGGCAATAGTGGGGCACAGTGGGTGCTTCATTAGTGGTGGGGGGAGGGACGGAGAGTGAGTTAGTGTGTCTGGAAATAAAGGGGAAGGATGGGGTTGTGTGTATCAGGTAATGGGGATTTTTTTTTTTTTGAGTAAAGAGGAAGGAGAGGCATATCTTGAGGTTATCTTGAGATGTTGTTGTTGTTGTTAAAGATTCGCTACCTGGAACAAAAAGTTCCAAGCAACACTGGCTATGGTGAGCCCGTAGAAAGTTTATCTTGAGATGATTTCGGGGCTTTTTAGTGTCCCCGCGGCCCGGTCCTCGACCAGGCCTTCATCCCCAGGAAGCAGCCCGTGACAGCTGACTAACACCCCAGGTACCTATTTTATTGCTAGGTAACAGGGGCATAGGGTGAAAGAAACTCTGCTCATTGTTTCTCGCCGGCGCCCGGGATCGAAGACCCTACCATAGGTGAAGGTGAAGTTTAGAAGTGGGAAATACAGTGAGAGGTATGAAACCAGGTGGGATGTCCTCCTTGCTGACACGATATGTGAGTGTTGGCAGCTAACCTAAGCTAAGCAAGCTAAGTAATGGGGATAGTGTGTGCTCTATTGGGAAAGGGTAAATTACCTTTCCCAAAGTGAACTTTACTAAGGGGAAAGGGGGGGATAGGGTTTCTTGCAGGTGGGAGGAGTTATATAGTGTGACTGTGATGGGGAGGCGGAGCAGTGAGGGTCAACCTACTTTCTCTCACTTAATACAACATATTTATAACGGAACCGCCCGTTAATAATGTCATATATTATTACAAATTAAAGCAACGTAATATTGACGTTATCAACGTGACGGCCTCGATAGGTTAGGTGGGTTGCATAGGTTCGTACGCTTCTGCTTAGATTAAACAGTTACACTTTTTTACGGAGTGATAAATAGCGAGAACGGGCTAGTAAAATATGTATACATTTTGTAAATGACTCCAGTTTCCTGCGTGGCATTACTCCTCGAACCTTGGATGCCTGACTTACCTGGATCTTACCTGTGGAGAGTCTCGGGAGTTCTACTCCCCGAGCCCGGCCTGGGGCCAGGCTCGACTTGTGATAACTTGGTCCAACAGGCTGTTGCTTGCAGCTGGGCCAGGCTTGGAGAGTAGAACTCCCAGAAACTCGTCAAGGTATGATTGGGAATTTTCGTATCCAATCAAGAACTGTTCAACCTGTTTTTTGTTGTAGCTGTAGTCTACAATACCTACAGTTGTAGACTCTCTAGATTACAATGTCATTTTCACAATTATTTTATAATTATCTTTCAATTTGTTGACTTATATTTTCCTTCCTTGTTTAGTTTCGATTATCTACTCATTCCAATGTTTCTTCATTTTGCCTCTTGGGATTGTTTGTAGTCTGTTAGTCTGTAACAAGAGAGCAGTACATAGTAGTACAACATGAACATCATAACAGCATGAACAAGCCACGTGGAGCATGAACAAGCCACAGACGCGGCGCCAGTCAGGCGGCGGCAGACAATGGAAAAGTTACACCTCCTGTACAAGTTAACCATAGGGACAGGTGAATGGTCACCGAGTCACGAGAAGGTCAGAGTTGATGCCGTCATGATAATCTACAGGGATTAACCCCTGTAGATTAACATCAAATGCAATCCCTCATGTTCAGCTGGGGAGCAGGAGATCATGGAAAGAGGACAGTAAAGTGTGAAGCCCAGTAGGACGGTGTGTGTGGACTCCAGGAAGGAACATCATCTCTAGGAAACCTGTGGAACATCATACGAGTAAGTACGGCTCTCTTGAACTAAAGCACCTCATTCAGTACTCTTTGCCTCTGGTAGGAAATATAGTAGGGAAGTGCCTATATAATTATTTCAAATAAAGTCATATATTGTCAAGTGTTATTAAATGTGTATTAATGGTTCCTTGTCTTAATAATATTGGGCCTACCGTCCCCTTTGCCCCAGTGACCTAGTGTCCTGAATTATCCAGTCTTCCTCCCACCGTCCGTCCCGTGTTGAGGTGTTAGTATTGGGTGTGTCTCGCCTTATTCTTGTGTACTCTGTAGTTCCCAAGTGGTCAGGATTATTCGAGTGTCAGGCCAGGATCCTTGTACCATTCAGTTGTCCCCTACACCTGTCCTGGTAGGTTTATACCATCTGCAAGGCCTACGAATCTCACTCCGGTCCCCTGTCCGGTAACTCAGGGTGGTGGCAGCGTTACTCGGTAACTCAAACGAAGGCTGTGACTACTAATATTTCTATCTCACTCTCCCTCCCCCTCACTCGCTCTCGTTCTCCCTCACTTGCTCTCGTTTATCGCCCTCCCACTCTCCCTCTGTCTCTCTCCCCCTCCCTCTCTTTCTCTCTCTCTCTCTCTTGTTTACTGGTTTACGTCCTCGTATGACGACCGAGTGTTAACATCTTACATGATCGGTAGAGCATCCGTTATTACCATAGAAGGAGCAGAGATTGCACGGTTCAGTGGTAGTAGCGGGTTGCTCGGTCGAGATATTACAAGTCCAGCCCAGTGCTCTCCAGCCCAGTGCTTCCAGACCCGTGCTTCCTGCTCAGTGCTTCCAGACCCGTGCTTCCAGCTCAGTGCTTCCAGACCCGTGCTCTCTAGTCTAATCCAGTCCAGTGAGTCGATCCTAATTCAGCCGGTCGGATGTAGATTGAGGCGATAGACTAAAAATAAGGAATGATTGAATTAGAGAGGAAGAGGCAAGGAGAGGATGAGAGAGACAAACAGAAGATAATTATGGATGGGATTCAGAATGACCTCTTTAGTGGGGCTTTGAAATTAACTTTTTTTTGTGCTCTGCCATCAGGTGAGGAGCGTGATTGACAGGTGGGTATTGACAAGCTTCGTTCTTGCAAGGTTGGCGTTCGACTCCCCTGTGGTCCAAGTGATTAGGCATCGTCCTTTCACCCCTACCCTCATATCCCAGCTCCTATCATATCTTTTAGTTTAGTTACTGGATCATCCTGGCTATGATGGCTCTGTGGGTCTTCGGACTATGACGACAAAAGAGCCTCGCGCACACCAAGCAATCTCAATCGCAATCCAGGCATTCCCTTCACCAAAGGAGGTTGACCATAGGCCAGGTCGCGGGAGTAGAACTCACAAAATCATCTACAGGTAATCCACACACACTTGCTAATTTGTTCATCCTGGTGTAGTTAGCGGGTGGGTTAACCTACTACTGCCTGGTTGGTTCACTGAGCGGGGTGGGGAGTGGTTGGACGCCTGGGTGCTGCCACCCATTAGTTGATTGGTCAAGTGGCGCGTGTGTGTGTGTGTGGGACTGGCTGGGATGGTGTAGGAACTTTTCTATCACGTCGCTCCTTGGAAGTACAGCGTCTTCCCCTCTTACTGCGTCTCAAGGTTACAGAGAGTAGATGGGAAGTCTCGTGTGGAAGGCTGGGTCTCGGTGTGGTGTGGAGGCTGCTCTGGGAACCAGTCGGGGACCGAAGTTTGCACAAGTTACGTCGTCGCCATGATGGGTCGAAGGTACATAATGTAGTGTGGAGGCACAAGGCCACACGTTGCATGATCACGGTGTACGGTTTGTTGGAGATGAGCAAATAATGCCTGCCTGCCTGCCTGCCTGCCTGCCTGCCTGCCTGCCTGCCTGCCTGCCTGCCTGCCTGTCTGTCTGCCTGCCTGCCTGCCTGCCTGCCTGCCTGCCTGCCTGCCTGCCTGCCTGCCTGCCTGCCTGCCTGCCTGCTACAAGAGCGAATTAGATGAGTGTCAAGCGAAGTGTTAGGGAGGGCCGCTGGCGACCACCATCACTACCACCTGCTTCTAGTTATTCCACTCGACTGGTGCCCTCTCATCAGAGTGCTGCCTCACTCCCACCTCCCAGTGACAGCAGGCACGCGTCTCTACCATGGTCACCTCCTCCTGCCCTGCACCCACCCACTACTCTCTCCTCTCTCTGATTCAATGGGAATATCCTTGACGTTCCTGAAATAAAAACAAATCCAAAGGATAGCTGATCAACCAGGCTGTGGGTGGGTGAGGTTAGGGCAGGGGGTGGGGGGCGGCATTTGCCTTTTAAGGCAGTTTCCTAGAACTCATTTCCTCTTTTTAAGTCCGTGACATTGGTGGTAATTTCTCATATTTGAAGGGAACATATTGCTCCTTGACAGTAGGGCTATTTTGCTTAAATATATCGCGCCTGCTGATCTCGCGGTGCGGTACAGACGCTGGGCAATCTGCGGTCGTCTGCTGCGCAAGTCTTCCATTAAGAGTGGATGCAGCGCATCTCGGGTATTGGACCGCTTGAAATCTCTGCTCTTTAGAGCGCAGGCGAGAAATGCATATGAATTTTCACCTGGGAAATCAATATTAGAGGGACTGGTTCTAAACCTTACGCGAGCCTAGGAGGCATGGCCGGAAATGCAAATATCCCCCCATTATCGTTCTCTATGACTCCCATACGTGACCCCAACACCCCTCATACGTGACCCTCAACACCCCTTATACGTGACCCCAACACCCCTTATACGTGACCCCAACACCTCTCATAAGTGTCACACCTCACCCGTGTCTCTCTCACTCCACACCCTCGTGCGTGTCTCCCTCACCCCCGTCTGTGGCCCCCCTCACCCCCGTCCGTGGCCCCCTCACCCCCGTCTGTGGCCCCCTCACCCCCGTCTGTGGCCCCCTCACCCCCGTCTGTGGCCCCCTCACCCCCGTCTGTGGCCCCCTCACCCCCGTCTGTGGCCCCCTCACCCCCGTCTGTGGCCCCCTCACCCCCGTCTGTGGCCCCCTCACCCCCGGGGGTCCGTAGCGTTGCGATGGTATAGGCCACAGGTACCAGCAGAGACTCACTTATTGCATTGTTATTTAGTGACTCTCGAGCTTTGCTGGGGGCGTGACGGTCGCCTTTAAGTGCAACCACGACGCTTATGATTATTTGAGCAGACGTGTTGGGCATTATGACGTGCCCGGGGGGTGCAACACTAGGCTACACCACACCCCCACAGTAAGGCTCTGTTGTCTCTTTCTCATGTGCTATTCTCGCCTCTATTATTGTAGGAGCTGAAAGTGTTCCCTAGGGGGAGGGAGGGGGGGAACGTGGGAATTAGGAGAATGCATAGAGGGAGTCACATTTGTTATGATATTGGAGGCAGTGTAGGTGGTTGGTGCGTGCCGCGCCTCTCAACGGGTCCATGATGTGGAGCACAGCCGTGTGCTCTGTGGTATTGTCTCTCAGGCGTGAGGACCACACAGCAATGGGACGCGTGATCCACAGGTTCACCTGAGTATCGTTGTTAGCGTTCTGTGTTGAATGATCAACCCACTCTCATCAGTGAACAAATCCACAAGGGCCGTGACGAGGATTCGAACCTGCGTCCAAGAGCATCCCAGACACTGCCTTAATCGACTGAGCTACGACAGGGTAGGTTCGAATTGGACGCAGGTTCGAATCCTCGTCACGGCCCTTGTGGATTTGTTCATTTGATGCATCACGTTAGTGTGATCTCTGTGTGTCACTCTCATCAGTCGTTCCCTTTGTTGACGTTTTGTGGCCTCTTGTGTAATATCGTCAGGTGTTTCCCGGAATCACAGCCTCACCTCTTAGTCACCTCTAACCAACCAGGATTAATCAGCCATTTTTGTGATCAATTCAATTCAATTTCTTTCTTTATTATACCCATCCCGTGGGCGGTGGTGTAAAGGATTACAGAGGCACATAATCGGTTCAGGAACTGAACCCTCTAGTTCGTTTACCTAAGCAAATAACAATCTTTTGATGCTAGTTACATAATTATGTATGTTATATGTACATGTACACATACTCATACATACATGTACATATATATACGTATATATTTATACATACACATACACATTTAATCACCCACACAAATACACACATCAATAATCTTTTGTGTCACAAGTGATTCAACAAGAGGCTCACAAGAGTCACTATACAAGGCACTTTACATCTATAGTGAGTCACACAGTTGCTAGTCTTGCTCCACACCCACCCAACTGGGTGGCAGCTTTACAGTCATGTGCATCCATTACCTACAGTAAGCAAATTTTGGATACTTCGCTAAGATTTCGGGCAACACATCATTATGAATGAAGTACTTACACATTTCTTGGGCACTATTGATGGTGTTATCTCTAAATTCCGCGATTTTTTTACATTCCATTATATAATGACGCAAAGTATGCGAATAGTTCTGCTGACAGAGTTTACATTTAGTCAAATCTACATCAGCAGATGTTGCAAATTCCCAGAGGTACTTGTAGCCGAGCCTAAGCCTAGCAGTGGTAACATCTAGAAGTCTGTTAACCTTATTGGATGACCCATAGACGTGCGGTACTTCCTGCATAATAGAATGATGATAGATGGAGTAACTGGTGTGAATTTCACTTTGCCTCAAGTCTCCGAAATTTAGTTGATGTTCCCGGAATATTACTGCCCTCAGGCTGCTCAAAGCCAGTCCAAGTTGGTAATCAATTCCCTCTTTACGAGCAAAAGTCTTGGCCAACTGATCAGTTCTATCATGTATTCGGAGATCAATATGGGAAGGAATCCACAGGAGACAGACTCTGACTCCATCATTAATTATTTCATTATATTTGTGTCTAGCTTCAGAGATAAGGACGTCACAGTTATGCCTTAGGGAGCTGAGGGCAGTGAAGGATGACAAGGAGTCACTTACAATTAGCGTGTCAACTTTGGATTCATATACGCCCTCGAGTGCAAGGATTATGGGAACCAATTCCGTTTGAAGAGTGGAAGCCCAGTTACTTAGACGCGCTCCACACTCATGGGAGAAGGAACATTGTACTTTGTTTCTTGTCGAAGCAAGGCTTGTTCTTTAATCAGCTTCTTGGGTGGGAAAGGGGGGACAGTAATTTGAAAAGGAGTGATCTCCCATGGGGCAGGAAAGTGCTGTTGTTGTCTCTCTTGGTAGGGGTGATGAAAGTTCTACATACTGAGCGCAGTGGTAGTTTCAGTAAACCATTTGGAGGGATGCTGACCTTCAAGGAAGAAGGCTTGGAGGGCCTCAGTGCAGGGGTTAGGGTGGGTTAGCCTAAGCATCTTGATACCAATTAAAGCATTAATTTCAGTGATACGATCACTTACACATGAAATATTCAGTTCCTTCCTCATGTTTAGTAATTTAGTTGTACGGGGACATCCGAGGATAATCCTCATGGCTTCGTTTTGCATCTTTTCCAGCCCTCCAAGCATTCTCTCGGGCACTAGAGCAAGCATGGGGGCAGCATATCAATCAGAGACCTAATATACGAGATATACATCATTTTGACAATTGATCGCTAACAAAACTTGTACATCTTTCATCAATCACGGCGGCCTATAACAATAATAACATTCGATCGAGAACTACCTCGGTGTTTCGGAGCTTGTAAACTGTTTAATAAATATAGATAAAGCCGCCTTGATTAAGGAACGATGTACAGGTTTCGTAAGGGAATACGTAAATGCCTGATGAAAGCTAGCCTAGGGTTTTAGATTGACGGCATGATCAACTTACCCAATGGCTACGTCCCGTACCCCTTTCAAGGGAATTACTATATGAGGGCTGGAACACTTGATGATATATTGGACTTGTACCCAAGATTAACCATGTAATGTAGCAATTATACAATGCATGTGATGTAATTATATAACCTGAGCTTGTAAAAGCACCTTCATCACCTTCAGTGATTAAATGCTTAATTGCACACTAGTTTCTCTATCAGCTATCTCACCCTGTCAGAGTAAAAGAGACAAATGTATGTGAATGCATGTGTGTGTGTATATATGTATGTATACATGTATGTATGTATGTGTACGTATATGTGTTTGTGTGTGTGCATGTATATTTATGTGTATAAAGTATATATGGAAGCTGATTAGAATTACATTTCACCTTTGTAAATGCACATTAATGACACTATGTAAAAGACACATCGAACACTTTATATAGGGCATACGTAAATCTGTGTATCTATGTATTTACGTATGTAGGTTAGCTTAGCATTTTGAAAGCACCAAATCACCTTCTGTGGTTGATTGTTCAATAAACCCTGAACTATATGTTTAACAGATCTCTAACCCTGTCCATGGAGGACAGAAGTAAATGTATATATGCTGGTTAGCATTGTAAATGTCTGGCCACGGCTGTGGTAGAAAATAATAATAATAAAAAAAAATCTAAAAATAAGGGAATAGAGAGTTCAGCGTTAGATAACATTCACTGAACCACATTTAAGCACACATGGAATCAGCGAAACACTGAATGCGAAGCGTGAGAGTGTTCGAATTGGACACCGTTCTTGGAAGGGTGACGAGAGATATTGCACAATATGCAATTTCTTGCATATTATGCAATATCTCCCCACCCTACAATGCTCAGCATACGCCTAACACTACAAAATCTCCCCCACCTCCCTTCCCTCCCTTACGTCCTGCACACGAAAATACAATTATTGACCCGAATCTCAGCAGAATTTATTGATCACTGCTTAATTCCTTCATCAAGTACTTAGAGATGAGGAAAGGGAGCGATCCGGGTAAATGCTGTCAAAGGGGCCTCTGATGTTTACATTGTGTTCTGTGTTCATGGTGCCCCTGAATCTCCATTGGACTTGTAAAATAAGTCCAATGGAGAGTCATAGGGACACCATGAACACAGAACACGATGTAAACATCAGAGGCCCCTCGACAGCAGGACCCGGCTCCCTCGCCCTCCCTCATCTCCCAGTACTTGATGAAGGAATTAAGCAGTGATCAATAATTCTGCCGAGATTCGGGTCAATAATCGTATTATCGTGTGCAAGGACTTAAGGGAGGTGGGGGGGGGGGGTCAGGGATGTAGGGGGGATGTTGTAGTGTTCGGCGTATGCTGAGCATTGTAGGGTGGGAGGCAGCACGGGATCATAATACGGAGCCATCTGTTCTTTTGTGGTGGTTCCCCCCTGACCTCTCTCTCCCTCCTGTTGTTGGTTACGCTGTGTTCCCTATTGTCGTAGTGGTGCTGTTGCGGGAGTTTGGGTTGGTGTTGCTGGGGGAGTCTGTGTTGGTGGTGTTGCTGCGGGAGTTGTGTTCGGTGGTGATGGGGGGGATTTCTTGTTGCAAGGGGGTTACTGCTGTTGCTGTCGACTCGTGTGGTGCTCCAGCGTTAAGGATGCATTCTTCCCATTACCAGGATCGCCTTCCACCATCTCTCCCCCCGGCATATTGCTGCATGTAGCGTACCACTTGCGGACTATAGAGGGGTCGTTGACGGTGTTTAATACTTGCATATCTTACCTTAGATGCATCAGTCACTTCCCTCCTCTCTTCCTTCCCTCCTCTTTTCCTTCTCTCCTCTCTTACTTCTCTCCTCTCTTCCTTCCCTCCTCTCTTCCTTCTCTACTCTCCTCCTTCCCTCCTCTCTTACCTTCCTGTATATTATCTGTGTGGCTGACTGGGCCTGGAGGCTGGACCAGCTGCTATCCATGTAAACAAATCTAAGATTGGGGAAAAAATTGTTGCAAAAAAACCGCAGGGGGAAGGGGGAGGAGGAGGGGTATGATGGGGCGTGTGTATACCCAGGGAAGGGGTATGATGGTGCGTGTGTATACCCCGGGAGGGGAAGTTATGAGAGTATACCTTTCCTTTACTTGCATCCATGTAATGTTCTGAAGGTGAGGTATAATGGTGCGGGTGTGTACACAGGGGGGGGGGCATACCAGGGGGGGAAGAGGTGACAAATATATCAGTGGAAGCAGCTTAGAAGTCCCACGAAGCGCCAGAATCCACTTTGTACTAGGCGGGTTAGGGACTGGAGGAACAGCAGTGGGTGTGGTTATCTTTGGGTTTACGGGGTTATCTTGGCAGTGGGCGGGGTTATCTTGGCTGAGGGCGTGTTTATCTAGGCTGTGGTAGTGAAGGTCTTGAAAGGAATTGTATATGACATGTCCACAAATCATGGCTAAATTTGGTTAAGTTTGACGGAGAAAAATGTTGCTTTATTCAGAACGATTAAACAAAAACGTCGCGTATAAAAAATTGCGCAGGATTTCTAAAGTAGTTTTGGAGTCTTGTGCAAAAACTATTTTCGTAAATTCAATAAGAAAACAATATTATACAAATTATATTTAGTTTACATTGTTTTGATAAAAGATGTGAAGGTTTGAGGGAAACAGTCAGGTCTACCCACAGTAGAAAACCAACATATATAATATGTTGGTTTTATATATATAAAACCTATCTTCCTTCCTATAGAACATATTGAAGCTCATGTTCTCAGTTTGGCTCAACACTCTCATTTTTATAATGTTTGGTGAAGCAAAACAGTTGCATTTTATACGGAGTGGCAATATGTTGCAAATATAAAGGATATGAGAATAATAATGTCTGACGACCTACGTTTAGGGAGCATAACCAAGCAAATGTATCGTCAGCTAGACAAAGTGATACGATGGATTACGAGAGCCTTCCATTCCAGGGATCCCACCACAATACACACTTCAAATCTCCTGATTGATTGATTGATGAAGATTAAGGCACCCAAGAGGTGGCTCGACATGAGCAGCCCGTAGGTCAAATCACTTGTGCTGCTCTGCCTTATTGTTGTTGTTTAAGATTCAGCTACTCGGAACAAAAAGTTCCAAGTAGCACGGACTATGGTGAGCCCGTAGTGGACTTACCTGGCACTGGGAGCGGGGCTGTAACTCTGATGGTCTCGCCTTAAGTACTCCTCGATACTCACTTCTCCCTTCAGAGCAGGCGAGATTTTAGTGGATATGAGGGGCCCCTCCAAGCAATAGCCCGTCGGAACCAAGCTATCAAGCCTGGCCCATAGACCGGGCCTCATGAGTCAAATTCTCAGAAACCCACTTCAGGTACAGTCCAGGCAAGTGGTTGGGGAAAAGGGTTCGTGGCTAACTAGATACCCAGAAACACAAGCAACCCACATAGTCCATCGAGGCCGATGTGTAGAGAGCGTTAATATTTCGCTTTTATAATGCGTTAGCATCGCTCTTACTTTCTTTTTACCGGATTGGTCGACTCCAATCGACGATATGGAAGAAAATGCAGAATAGAACCAGTGAAGAGCAGAGGTGCCATAGGCACAATCAAAGAAAATTGTATAAACATCAGAGGTCCGCGGCTGTTCAACACCCTCCCAGCGACTATAAGAAATATTGCCGGAACAACCGTGGACATCTTCAAGAGAAAACTAGACTGTTTTCTAAAAGACGTTCCGGACCAACCGGGCTGTGGTGGATATGTGTTCCTGCGGGCCGCTCCAAGCAACAGCCTGGTAGACCAAACTGTCACAAGTCAAGCCTGACCTCGGGCCGGGCTTGGGGAGTAGAAGAACTAGAACCCCATCAACCAGGTATCGACTCCGTTTAAAAAGGTGACAGCCAACCCGTCCTCTCACCCAATACCACTCTCCTCACCACTCTCATTTTAAAGCAGTCGGACCAGTGACAAGTGCGACGTATTAGTACAAATTGACGCTCGATAATAATGACTTTTAAATGCATCGGCCTCGACAGGTTTGGTGGGTTGCTTGGGCTCATGTTCCCACTTAAGCTCAACACTCAACACGCAAAACAGTTGCATTTTATGCGGAGTGGCAAATCAAGAGGCAGTAGCCCAGGGTTATGCTTGCGCTGTTTAATAAGGAAATAAACAAGGAACTTAATGCTGTCAAGGGTGGACAGACCTAAAATACGGTCAGAGACCGGGGCCGCGGGAACGTTAATCCCAGAAACTAACAACAGGTAGACCAGTCACATGCTCATAACATTGATCTTCCCGTGACAAACAAACGCATATAACAGTAACATACAGTCATGGTGGATTCACCTTGTTATTCTGTGTAATGCGATTATCTGTCTGGAATCTCAGGCGATGGATAACGCCAAGGATTTGTAGCCAAGTGGAGTCGACCCCTGGGTGGGGGTGTGACTTGCCGTCGAGCCCTGCCCGGTGTGGTGATTACTCTGACGCCTTCAGCAGCCACATGTGTCGCCAAGTCGTGTCTACAGTCATATATAGTATATATATATAATATATATATATATATATATATATATATATATATATATATATATATATATACATATATATATATAGATATATATATATATATATATCTTATATATATATATATATATATCATATATCTATATATATATATGTGTGTGTGTTGTGTGTTGTGTGTGTGTGTGTGTTTTACTAGTTGTGTTTTTACGGGGGTTGAGCTTTGCTCTTTCGGCCCGCCTCTCAACTGTCATCAACTGTTTACTAACTACTTTTTTTCCACACCCACACACACCCCCCAGGAAGCAGCCCGTGACAGCTGACTATACTCCCAGGTACCTATTTACTGCTAGGTAACAGGGGCATTCAGGGTGAAAGAAACTTTGCCCATTTGTTTTCTGCCTCGTGCGGGAATCAAACCCGCGCCACAGAATTACGAATCCTGCGCGCTATCCACCAGGCTACGAGGCCCCCCTGTGTGTGTGTGTGGTGTGTGTAGTGTGTGTGTGTGTGTGTACTTACCTAATTGCCTAATTGTACTTACCTAATTGTGCTTGCGGGGGTTGAGCTCTGGCTCTTTGGTCCCGCCTCTCAACCGTCAATCAACTGGTGTACAGATTCCTGAGCCTATTGGGCTCTATCATATCTACATTTGAAACTGTGAATGGAGTCAGCCTCCACCACATCACTTCCTAATGCATTCCATTTGCTAACTACTCTGACACTGAAAAAGTTCTTTCTAACGTCTCTGTGGCTCATTTGGGTACTCAGCTTCCACCTGTGTCCCCTTGTTCGCGTCCCACCAGTGTTGAAAAGTTCGTCCTTGTTTACCCGGTCGATTCCCCTGAGGATTTTGTAGGTTGTGATCATGTCCCCCCTTACTCTTCTGTCTTCCAGTGTCGTGAGGTGCATTTCCCGCAGCCTTTCCTCATAACTCATGCCTCTTAGTTCTGGGACTAGTCTAGTAGCATACCTTTGGACTTTTTCCAGCTTCGTCTTGTGCTTGACAAGGTACGGGCTCCATGCTGGGGCCGCATACTCCAGGATTGGTCTTACATATGTGGTGTACAAGATTCTGAATGATTCCTTACACAGGTTCCTGAACGCCGTTCTGATGTTAGCCAGCCTCGCATATGCCGCAGACGTTATTCTCTTTATGTGGGCTTCAGGAGACAGGTTTGGTGTGATATCAACTCCTAGATCTTTCTCTCTGTCTGTTTCATTAAGTACTTCATCTCCTATTCTGTATCCTGTGCCTGGCCTCCTGTTTCCACTGCCTAGTTTCATTACTTTGCATTTACTCGGGTTGAACTTCAACAGCCATTTGTTGGACCATTCACTCAGTCTATCCAGGTCATCTTGTAGCCTCCTACTATCATCCTCTGTTTCAATCCTCCTCATAATTTTTGCATCGTCGGCAAACATTGAGAGGAACGAATCTATACCCTCTGGGAGATCATTTACATATACCAGAAACAGTATAGGTCCAAGGACTGACCCCTGCGGGACTCCACTTGTGACGTCTCGCCAATCTGAGACCTCACCCCTCACACAGACTCGTTGTCTCCTGTTGCTTAGGTATTCCTCTATCCACCGGAGTACCTTCCCTCTCACTCCAGCCTGCATCTCCAACTTTCGCACTAGCCTCTTGTGTGGCACTGTATCAAAGGCTTTCTGACAATCCAAAAATATGCAGTCTGCCCACCCTTCTCTTTCTTGCCTTATTTTTGTTGCCTGGTCGTAGAATTCAAGTAACCCTGTGAGGCAGGACCTGCCATCCCTGAACCCATGTTGATGCTGTGTTACAAAGTTCCTTCGCTCCAGATGCTCCACTAGTTTTTTTCGCACAATCTTCTCCATCAGCTTGCATGGTATGCAGGTTAGGGACACTGGCCTGTAGTTCAGTGCCTCCTGTCTATCCCCTTTCTTGTATATCGGGACTACGTTAGCTGCTTTCCAAGTATCTGGCAGTTCCCCTGTTGCCAGTGATTTGTTATACACTATGGAGAGTGGTAGGCTCAGTTCTCTTTGCTCCTTCCTTTAGAACCCAAGGGGAGATTCCATCTGGGCCTATAGCCTTCGTCACGTCCAACTCTAGTAAACACTTCCTTACTTCCCCACTGGTAATCTCAAACTCTTCCAGTGGTTCCTGGTTAGCTATTCCCTCACTTACCTCTGGAATTTCTCCTTGTTCTAAGGTGAAGACCTCCTGGAATTTCTTATTCAATTCCTCACACACTTCCTTGTCATTTGTAGTGAATCCTTCCGCCCCTATCCTTAATCTCATAACCTGTTCCTTTACTGTTGTTTTTCTCCTAATGTGGCTATGCAACAATTTAGGCTGAGTCTTTGCCTTGCTTGCGATGTCATTTTCGTATTGTCTTTCTGCCTCTCTTCTCATCCTGACATATTCATTCCTGGCATTCTGGTATCTTTCTCTGCTCTCCAGTGTCCTGTTATTCCTATAGTTTCTCCATGCCCTTTTACTTTGCTGCTTAGCTAGCCTACATCTTTGATTAAACCATGGGTTTCTCATCTTCATTTCTCTGTTTTCCTTTTGGACTGGGACAAACTTGTTTGCTGCGTCCTTGCACTTCTGCGTGATGTAATCCATCATATCTTGGGCCGTCTTTCCCCTGAGCTCTGTTTCCCATGCTATATCTGTTAGGAATTTTCTTATCCCCTCATAGTTTCCCTTTCGGTATGCTAACCTTTTGGTTTCGGTATCCCTCCTCGAGTTCAATAACCCTTCTTCAATCAAGTACTCAAACACCAGTACACTGTGGTCGCTCATTCCTACTGGTCCTCAAAACCGATTTCTCTTATGTCGGAGTCGTTCAGAGTGAAGACTAGGTCGAGTCTCGCTGGTTCGTCATTGCCTCTCATCCTTGTGGGTTCTCCGACATGCTGCGTTAAAAAGTTGCTTGTCACCACCTCCAATAGTTTGGCTCTCCACGTATCCTCGCCTCCATGCGGTTCCTTGTTCTCCCAGTCAATCTTTCCGTGATTGAAGTCGCCCATGATGAGCAGGTGGGATCTATTTCTACAGGCAGCAGAGGCTGCCCTCTCAATTATAGTGTTAACTGCCTTGTTGTTGTTTTCATTCTCTTGACTGGTCTCCTGTCATTTGGTGGAGGGTTGTATATTACTGCTACTACTATTCTTGGTCCTCCCATTGTTATGGTGCCTGCTATGTAGTCTCTGAACTCCTCACAGCCCGGGATGGCCATCTCCTTAAAACTCCATTCCCTTCTCATGAGTAGGGCCACTCCGCCTCCTCCTCTACCTTCCCTCTCTTTCCTTATTACTGTATACTCCTGGGGAAACACGGCATTCGTTATGATTCCAGAGAGTTTTGTTTCAGTGAGTCCGATTACATCTGGGTTAACTTCTTGTGCTCTTTCCCTTAGTTCACTTGTCTTGCTTGTGATCCCATCTATGTTCGAGTACATCACCCTGAAACTGACTCTCTTCTGCTTCTTTTCTGGGGGGGGCCTTTGGGATCTGGGGTGAGTGGGAGCTGGGGGGACCTGGCACGGGGGGATTGGTGGAGGAGGGAGGGCTTGGGGTGGTGGGGGAGAGGGGGGAGGGTACAGGGGGTGGATAAGAGGGGGAGGGTACAGGGGGTGGATAAGAGGGGGAGGGTACAGGGGTGGATAAGAGGGGGAGGGTACAGGGGGTGGGTAAGAGAGGAGGGTTGGGGAAGCATGGGGGAGGATGTAACGGGGGTGGAATAAATAGCTCTATCTTGTCCATTATTCCACCCCCCAGTTATCTAACGAGGCCGGGGGAAACAGCTCTCTCTAGTCCGTTATCCCGTCCCCAGTTAGCTAACTATTCTAAAGCACCCTCCAGAGTTCCTAAGGCAGCCTCTCTCGTTCAACACCTTGTAA
Source organism: Procambarus clarkii (assembly GCF_040958095.1). Taxonomy (NCBI): domain Eukaryota; kingdom Metazoa; phylum Arthropoda; class Malacostraca; order Decapoda; family Cambaridae; genus Procambarus; species Procambarus clarkii. The sequence goes on from NC_091167.1 coordinate 35,104,229, forward strand.
ACCTAGGTATTTGACTACCTAGGTGCTACGACTACAAGGCGCCGTCACTTGATCAGTTACCCGAAACTCTAGAGAGAATTCTAGAATACATTAATCACTGCCACCAACGTATAAGAGAAAACTAAAGGAAAGAAATGAATAGTGAAGTAATTAGTGAGGGTTTGGGTGAGAGGGAGAGAGGTGGGAGGAGCGGGAGGGTCATTAGTTGAAAGTGAGAGTTCAGAGAGGGGTGAGGGAGAGGTGTAGATAGGTAGAAGGAGAAGAGTAGATAGTAGAAGTAGAAGAGTAGATAGTAGAAGACGAAATGCTGCCACCATCCATTCATGATCATTACATACAAGACAAGGAATGGAACTTGTCTGTATCACAAAATTCTCAAATGTGTTATCAAGAGATCATTATTAGTAGTTCCCATCTTTATCATGTACTCATTCTACACCATGAAACCAGTAACCACAGAGGCTTTCTCACCTCAACTCAAAGCTCTAGGGAACAAAGTTAAACACAATTTAAATAAAAATTCATAATTATATTTCCCATGAAGTATCATAATTTAACAATTCAATTAAAATGTTCCAGTTTAATATGCAAAGTGAGTCATCATCCAAGAATTCGAGAACCCTACAACTTGACTGCCCCTGATCATCACACAACATATGTAAACACGACCAAGTCACCTTAATGTTCACTCACCGAGGACTGAGTCTAAGTTGAATAGAGAGGGGGGGGGGGTCTGTAGTTGACAGAGACTCCCGCCCTGCCGGCCGACAGCCTCCCTGGTGGCTGTCTTCTCTCTGCTCTCCTGGCTCGTCTGCTGCTCTGTCTGTTAATGC